>NW_028277112.1:2105384-2406153 GCF_059951505.1 Python bivittatus | reverse complement strand
ACCTTATGGGGAAATTTGCCTCATGGTGCGACCAAATTTGGAGGGTGGAACGGATTAACCATATTTACACTGAACCTTATGGGGAAATTTACCTCGACTTGAGACCAACTCGAGTTGCAACCAGAGTCACGGAATGGATTAAGTTCGTAACTAGAGGTACCACTGTACTTCTAGGACTGGATTTTGACATTTGAAAAGATTATGTTTGATGACCGAATTCTCAAAGCAAAAATTGAATGAGTACACAGGATCTAACATTCAACTATGGCTGCTTCAGTGATTCTATCTACAACTCCTATATTAAAGAAACAGCTGAAACCTCTGATAGAAAGTACAGTGCTGAATTTAGTAAAAAATGGTATGCAGCTTTGTTGTTATTATTCGCTAAAAAAGAGAGCCCTCTGCTGGACAAACATTGTAATACCAATTGGCTTCAAGTTGAGTAAAGGGGTTGTAATTATGTAATGTCAAATAGATTAGATTCTAAGCACAGATGACTTATGATTCATGTTGATACTGAGATTTGGGTAACATAAAAGCAATAATGCACTTTATACTTCTCTATTATAAAATATGTCATGTCCTCATTTAATTACCATAATATCTTCTTTTCACTGCTCGATTAACCTAATTTGACCCATCCTATGTGTACTTACACAAAGTACGTCCTACTGCATTCAAAAGAGCTTATTCCAGACAGATATGCATAGTTTCAACTTTGGGGAGGGGATTTCCCCCCCACTTTTTGCCAAAGTTCTCATAAAACCATTTGTACATAAAATTTAAAAATAAGTAAGATTAGAAGCTTTCTTCACCCATAATATAGCCAATACAGTTTAACTAGTCCATGTTTTTTGACTAACCACTATGTATGCTTTTCTTAATTTACTGTGTACTAAAATAGATCTCTTACTTTTAAGTTTTATGCTCATATCCAGTGGCTAGTAAAAAAAAAAAAAATCTTATTTCACATATATCATCACAATAATCTCTAAGATTCCTCTAGATTATAGGTCACTATTAGCATCTGGAATACAAATATCAAGATAGAGACAGAATGTATTTACAACTTGGTAAAAATACCATTGTTTTCTAAAATCAATCAAGTCCCAGTTCTGCTTTCAAGAAAAGCATTCTGCAGACAAGTAAATGAAACAATGGAATGTTTATGTTTGATGCTCAGAAAAATCAGATAAATCTTTGTGCCGTGAAATATGGCATCCTTCTCGAAA
Source organism: Python bivittatus (assembly GCF_059951505.1). Lineage (NCBI taxonomy): Eukaryota > Metazoa > Chordata > Lepidosauria > Squamata > Pythonidae > Python > Python bivittatus. The sequence goes on along the minus strand of NW_028277112.1, from coordinate 2,404,921 downwards.
GAGAGTTAATTCTGAATGCAGTATGTTTTCCATGCATTGTGTTTGTGCTGAAAGGGATCCATTGTATCAGATACAAATGTTTTTGCTGAAATATTAGGCAATCCCTGTCTGACCGATGGCTTTAAGGAAATCAGTAACAAAAATATAAAAGTGATGAGACCAAAGACAAAATATTGCGGTGTGCAATTACAGGTAGTCCCCAGTTGAAGAACAAGTTCTGTTCCCAAGGTCTGTCCTAAGTTGAATTTGTATGTAAGCTGGAACAGTATTCTTGTATAATACTGTATAAGTAGTATTGTGTAATTAACTTGAACCATTGTGTATTTAACTCGAATCATTGTGTATTTAACTCAAATTTTGCTACAATATGCTCTGTTCTTAACTATGGGTCATCCTTAAACCGGGTATTCTTAACCCAAGGACTACCTGTATTTGAAGCACTCCATCATGTATTTGCCCTACCTCTGGTTTGCATTCTCCCTTGTTATACAATAAGGTTTTTTTTCCCCTTAAAGATCTTTGTGCTTCTATAAACCTAAGGATTTCCCCAAATCTGCTGATGTCCCCCTTGTGTGTGTTTGAGAGGTGCCACCAGTGCTATAAAAGGATTGGTATTCAGAGGACTCAGATCATCAGCAGGATACATTTGCTTTACTTGTTAATTTTACCAAGTTCTTTGCCATTGTGCAAGACAACAGTCTTAAGATGGCACTGGAAGAACTTTGTAGCTTTTGTATGACTGTCTAGAAAGTTCATGTCAGAGAAGTTATTTGAATCCAAGTCACATTACTTCCCAGTGCGCTACACCTAATATCTAGTCCACTAGCAGTTACTGTTGTGTTCGTAAATACAGAATATGATAAATATATATATGACAATTCATTTAAAGCCACATCCACAATAAAACATGCACTCATTGCAACACTGTTGTAAAACAACTAATAAAGGCTATGTCGTTGACTTTAAGTTTGGGTATGTCCACGCAGAAGCTATATTTGGGTGAAATACAGAAACCAGACTAGCAGGAAATTCACTACCTTTACATACCATGAGAAACGGCTTTGCCACTGTACACAGTCCAATACACCACACAGATACCTTGGGGGCAGTTTTTATTGTCCACATAGCTTGTGGGCGGTTACGTGCTACAGCTCTGAACTATCTTGTGCCAAGATGCACTAGCTGTTACTAATCCGAGATAAACAACTTTCAGTACAGTCCTTGCTATTTCACTTCTATACATTATGACAAACACATAACAGTTTAAAGAAACAAAGACAACCTTCCTGCATATCAACTAAAAAAAGAGATAAACAAAAGAACAGCAAATACCATTAGCAAAAAAATCACGCTGCAAATAAATATACCATTTTTTAAAAGCATCCCCCATGCCACATAAACTTTAGAAAATGTGGCAGTCGCTGGTTGCAAAACAGAACAAAAATTGAAAACAAGAACTTCAAAAAATTTCCAAAATACGTGTTTTCTTACCTGGTGCAGGTTGTCTTTCATTCAATTCACTTGTAATTAACACTTCCAATATTTTTGTGTGTTGTTCAGTACTGTCAGAACTGTAAAAAACAAAATAAAAAAAAACACTGACCATATATTACAGGAAAATAAAATAGATATTGGAAGAAAAAAAATCTTTATAGTTATCAGGACTCAGGAACATGCATCTTACCTGGCTATTGGAGATCTGAACAATAGAAGGCTAAAAATTTCAGCCAGAGATTTTGCATTTAAAGGGTTTTTGGTAGAGACCTGGCAAAGTCTGGAGAGATGTTTAAGTAGATACTGGAGTGTGAGCCAATACTGTTGAGGTATGTTAGGTGATCTGATGAGTCTCTTTAGCACTTGAGCATATTCTTCTGAGTTCTGTACTTCTGGAAAAAAAAATTCCTTATCAGCTTGAAATCATCAGCAATTGTTCTAAACAGCCATGGAAAAGCATCAGTTTTGCAGGAAGACATTAATTCATTTAGTAAAAACTGAAACACTTTTCCTTCCTTAAGACAGTGAAAAATTAAGCAAGCATGGGTGGGAAAAAATCAACTCTATAAAAGTCAAAGTGAAACAGAAATATAATTAGGTGAAAACCACTAAATGTTCAGCATATGCTGGAAGAAGTCTCTCTTTTGTGTAGTATCTCACGTGACTGGGTAATTCTGAGATGAGGCAGATAAGTCTCAAAAATGCAATTCTAACTTTGAAAGTTGTATCCTGTCCCTGTAATGAGCAACTGAATTTGAAAACCACCACTGAAAAGGTTAAGTCCACACGGTCTGAATTCAGTACGAAGAGACAAAGCCTTATCTCTATGTCTTTATTGCACTGCATCCCAAATTGCAAATGGACTTCAGAATCTTGCCTACTCTAATACATTTACCTTGTGCATACTGATAAAAAGTTAACAATTAGCTCTTTCTACATACGAATCCTTGATTTGTTAACCAGTGTTTGAACAAATATTATACTTGCCAAGTTACACTGAGTTCTTAACACTAAGATCTATTTTGTACATTACGTTTCTAAGATGTACCTAAAAATGTAGGGTGAGCTAGTAATTTACACATACATTTTCACCCATGTGTATCCTACAGCTATGCATGCCAGAAAACAAGATGAGCTGTGGATAATCCCAACTTATGTATATCATATAATGGAAGAAGCTACAATAATGTCCTTCTATTCATACTGCAAAAAGAATCAAACCCCATCAGCAGCATCCCACAGCAAACCAAAATGATATGCACAAAACGATATAATCGTGCCAGTGCCATGTCTGATGCAGTGACATAAATTGTAGCATTTGCATCACGCACGTGACACTGTTTGCCTCCCTCTACCCTCTGTGGACAGCCACAACCCCCCATGCACTGTAAAAATAAGGATCCTCAGAAACCTAACTCTATACCAAGAGAAACATTCACACACATACCTTGTGCTACAGAAATCATTTCATTGTAAACAGATGCTGGAATGACAGGATTTGGCAAGTCGAGAAAGTACCTCTTCAACGCATCTGATAAAATGTGAAGTTCAATTCCATCAAAATCCACCGTAGAAGCATCTAAAAAGACACACAGAGACATAAAACATGTTATGCGTTATCTTTTTGCCAGGAGCTAAACTTCACTCAAGGAGACCAGCATTTAGATGCATGGGTATCTACAGCAACCTGAAGTTTTATCAAAATGATGAAATGTGTGCTCTGTCCTTTACATGCTTGGGTGTGACCTCATGACACAAGTTCAAAAGGGGCAATGTTTGTGCTGTGATGCACTCTCCTTTGTCCTCCCCACAACAGGCAGTGTTGAACAGTACCTGCATTTAAAGCTCACAAGAGTTACCTCTAGGAAGGGAATGCTGTGCAAAACAGTCCTGCCATATAATACTTTTTGTAGCATTTCTTTCCACTTCCACTCAGTAAATTGTGGAAAATCCTAATATGTGACAGTGGCTACCAGTGGCTCCTGAACCTTTTCTTACTGCTGCCTGAGCCAGGTGAGTTTGATGGGCTGGGACACTAGACGCTGCTTACAGAGACATTTGTAAAGATGATGTGTTTTTACTGTGATGGACTGACTGGGTTCCTCTGCATACAGATGACAGAGGCAAACTATTATTGACTGGTAAGGATGGTGGTATTTTCAGAGATGCTGTGATTGGGTCTCTTATGATTTACTTTTCAATTTACTGGAATATCATTAATAACAGGCACCCCCCCCTCCAGTTAGTCCATTTAAATAAGGTTTCACTCTACGACTATTCCAAATACTATTTCTGCCACAGTATTTGATACATCCCACATAATGGAATTTGAATGTAATAAATGGCATCGTTATCCGAAAGCAAATTACAGTGAAATTAAATTATTACCCTGTTTGATTTCTGAAAATAGTTGTGCTTACCACACTCGATAATTTGTCTTAATTCACCATTGCTGCTTGACCCTTGTGACCTGTACAATGATGAACATTCCAGACCTTAAAAAAAGAAAAAAGAACAGATTAGGTTTTATGATCCTGAAAGTCTCCTGTAGCTTTGGGTTGTTTACATTTCATCCATGTTCTTGTATAATGATGTCCTCAATCTCTCCTGTACAGAGACAGTATGTCTTTCTTGCAAACTCTTGACTGTGTAACATTATTAATCTAGTTTTATATCCAAAATCCTAACTTTGAGAAAGACCAAAACAAATAACAAAACTAAAAAACAACAACCAAACCAAACCAATATTTGAACGCATACGATGAGTTCCTAGAAAAGATATTGAGGAGGAATAAGCTCTTCAAAAGTTCTAACCATCATAATAATACTACAGTTAACTCTGGTTGGAAAGAGAAAGAGATATTTTCCAAGGTAATAGACCTTGATTCAATTTAGGGTCTCCTGTTGCTTAGTTTAATTTTAAAAGAACTATTTATAGCAGTATAATAATGAAGACGGAAGAGGGGGTTCTGATCATCACCTATATAGTGTAGGACCCTCAATCACTTGAGACATGCAGAAGGCCCACAAGACAGAAGAGCAGAGAAGGAGCCAGACTGACACCAAAGTCTACCCTTAGTCATGGAAACTCACGGAGTGACTTTGAGCCAATCACTTCTCCTCAGCTCCATCTATCTTTGACTAGTTACTAAGGTGGAAAATGGGGGAAGGGAGTACTAAGACTGCTGCCCTGAGCTCCTAAACAAAGGACAGGGTATAAGTTTAATAAGCAAATAAAAGTGGACAGTACTGCAAGTCTCCAAGTGTAGTGAGGCAAAGGAACTGAATACTGCAGGAGAGTATTTCTTGTAGTAGCTTCTGAAGGGCTTAGGTTTAGGACATCAAATGAAATGAAATGAAATGAAATCTTGCATTAGTTAGCACTCTCTCATTATTTGAAGTTATCTTTTGGTTTGGGCTATGGGGAAAACTGTTCTTACAGTGACAAAACTGTTTCTGCCCCAGTTAGCCTCCACTCATTATTTTGTAATTATAGCAGTACTGGTAGTCTTTGCTTACCAACTGCCTTGTTTAGTGACCATTCAAAGTTACAATGGTATAAAAAAAAAACATTGTGACCAACTGCCACATTTATGACCTTTGCAGTGTTCTACAGTCATGAAATTGTCATTTGTGTGCTTCACAACTGGCTTCCAAAAAGCAGAGTTAATGGAGAATGTGGAAGTAAAATCGCAAGTCATGGTCACATGATGTCTCACTTAATGACCATGGCGCTTAACGACTGAGTTGCTGGTTCCAATTGTGGTCGCTGAAGACTACCTGCATTGTTAAGAGTAACATTTCAACTGATGCACAACAAAATGTCTCTCAACATCCATTTGCCTTTTTCAGAAAAAGTGACATAGTTTCTATCTTGATGGGACCTAGGCTCTTTGGCGGAGTATTTGATGGGAAAATCTGAGAATCACTGATCTCAGAAGCTGAAAGACTTAATCTTAATTTATTAAGAGTTGTTTTGAATACAAAACACAGTTTCTTGTGGCAGTTTTTTGCCTTTGTATTTTGGAAACAACCAACTGCAAATAGTTTTATCTATATATTTGTTTTTATATACCTTTTTATATAATACACTTGGAGACAAAGAAAACCTAAGGCAAGTTGGAAGCGAATACCCTGTTCAATGTAAAAGAAAGTCAAGTAAGATTTCTTTAAGGTAAACTTTTAGTATGCTGATGTAACTAGCATTGTACATGTTGAAAGTAGCACAGGTGCTATTTTCTTATCAAAGGAAGTATTTGAGGCTGCTGCCATTTAACACTTGGCCCACGCAAGAGGAGTTGTGGGCAGCAAGCACAACACTGAGAAATTTCGTCAAACTCTCTTATACTCTTTCAACCTTCACCAATAGTAAATCCTTTTTTAACTTCAGTATCAACTGAAAAACTTAGTAAAAAAAGTTTCAAATCAAGGTAAGAACTGATAGTGAAGCAATCTGGTGGAGAGAAAAACTTAAATACACAATTATTCACATGGCACTACTAGGATAATAGGGTAGAAGCATAAAAAACTACTTGTTCATGTCTTTCTGTATGTCTAGTACAGATATAAAACTAGACATATGTTCCCATCAAATACTCCACCAAAGAGCCTAGATCTCATCAGACATAGATATATAAAGTAATAGAGAGCCAGTTTGGAGGAGTGATTAAGGCTAGAAACTGGGAGACCATGAATTCTAGTTCTGCCTTAGGCACAAAGCCAGCTGGGTGGCCATAGGCCAGTTGCTCTCTCTCAGCCCTAGGAAGGAGACAATGGCAAATCTCGTCTGAAAATCTTGCCAAGAAAACTACAGGGATTAGTCCAGGCAGTTGCCTGTTGTCAAAACTGACTGGAAGGCACAAACAAACATCTAGTAATAATTCCCTTGCATAGGAACTACTTCTCTATTATGTATGTATGTTTTCTCCATTCTACATGGGGGAGCAAACATATTAAACTGATGTGAAGCAACTTAGATTATCCTTGATAAAGAGATTCTTCTGTCAAACTGAAGAGACAAAATAATTTGCTTCAATTAAGCGAAGTGCATTGTCCTGAAGTTTGTGTCTGACTCCTACCTGTTTTAGGAAAACTTGGTTAAATATGTTAATAAACTAACTAGCTGCATTCACTGTTCAAGCAACATGTGGGTATCACATAAAGTAAGTCTAAATTAAATTTCAGAATTTCTTTTACAATAAACTATAACTGTACAAGAAATGTGCAGAACCAAATATATGATTATGGGTTCTGACAGTACTACTTATTTTTTGCAATGCGAAATCAAGACTTTCAAAAGTTGTATTTGAATTAGGTTTAGATAAAATTAATATGCCAACTTATTCAAATTTATATTCTACCCTATTCATACCTTTTCTTTCAATGGTTTCCACTAATTTCACAAGAAGGGGTGGTGCATTTTCTGGAGGTGAAAACTGCTCACAAAGATCTGGAAGTGTAAAGACTGTAAAATAAATAAATAAATACTTAATTCAATAAAGATAGTTCAGCTACACTTGAAGTCTATGAAAAGCCTGAGATACAATGCACCTGGTTAAGTTTAAAATACTGAACAAGTTCCCTTTATCAGCTGCAAAAGTCTATGCAAACAGTTTTTTCTTCTATGGTTCACATATTAAATTGTACATGATAATTTTGTTTAAAATAAAATTTGATTCTCCAACATCAAAGTTTATTTTAAGTTAAATAGAAAAGCAGCAGTACCACGAAATGGGCATTCCCATGTTTTCCTCCTTTAAAAAAAATGGCTCCTCTGAGGTCAGATATCTAGTTTGTATTTATGGGCACGCCCATGTAGTACTTTTCAACATTCTTGTTATTCTTTCTTGTTCATTTCCCTTGTCAGGGGGATGAAGCAGAATTATTGGGCACACTGAAAGATATCCTAGGTACAGATTTTATATAAGCTTCTCATAATAAATAAATAAATACTTATGCATCTAAGTTTATCATCTAGGACCAGCTGAGAGAGCTATATACTTTCTTTCACTGAGAGACAAACTAGCTAGTGATTTCTACAAGATGCAATAATGCAGTGAGGTTTTAAAAGCTAGCATTCTTCACAACACCAACCTTTGTTTAGAATATATATATTTATATATATATATATATATATATATATATTCTATATAAATATATATATTCTATTCTAAAACACATACACACACACGGGTGTGTGTTTTAAAAGAATGTTCTAATACTTGTATAGCCATTCTAATAGACTTCTTGCCAGATTTAGATAAATGGAAAACAGCCATTTTGAAAGATATACAAGAGATAAATACTGTTTCATTAAAAAAATGAACACAAAATATGTATCTATATGTTGAATCAACATACCTGCCTGGCTATTTAGATTGGCAGGAGAGGCCCATTTGAAGATGCCCTCCCGCCAGCAACTTGAAGAGTCAGTCTTACAAAAAGGCCTTCACCTATGAGGCTTGTAAGCGGTGGAATGTGATCTCTAAGGAGATATATTTGCACATACCACCCTCCCCCTTGCTTGTGGTCCTTTATTTAGAAAGATGATAAAAACACATCTCTGCCAAGCTCGTAATTATTCATGTTTCATTTTAGTGTATTAATTTTAATTTATATTTTGTATTTTTATTGCTCTAAGTTGCCTTGATTGTTGAAGAATCAGAAAAGTAGTGTAGAAAATCAGAAAAATAATAAATAAAATCTTTCCTATATAGATGTAATTTTTTTACACAAGATAACTGTACATCTCTGTGTGCACTCTCTCTCACTGTCTCTCTCTCTACACTTTTATATTAATTATACACAATAAAACATATTTTAGAAGAAGCTTTTTTCACCTTTTCCCATTCCATTAGCAAAACTGAATGATTCAGGCTTAGAAATATTCTTGCAATCAACTGGGATGCTACAAGAGAGAAGGCTGAGCTCTGAAATATGTCAACTGCTATCCCATTTATATTTACTTGGATATAAATCCAATGTTCAGTGGGGCTTGTTTCCAAATACGCACACACTATTATAACCTTAATCTGCTGGACAATTTAATTAAGGTCTTTCTAACTTCCTGCAAAAAACCATTCCAGAGAGCAACATTTTAAAAATACTGTTTTAATGAGAAAAGGAAACAGGGCATCTTTTCTTCCAAGAAGATGCTTGTAATAATTGTGATGCTCCTGGAAATGAAACTATGCTTTAGAAGAAATATTGTTACTTAAAATGCAACTTAACTAAGATACTATTAACAAGGATTTTCTTACAATGACAAAAATGAATTTGCTTTTTGAAAATATTCTTCATTTCATTCAGTTCAAAACTCCAATAGGTTTTATAAAAATAATTGAAATTGGATAGAAATGCAAGGACATCCTCCTTGTCCCTGTCCACTGCAGTTCCTTACACACACTTCACTTTTCAGTTTCAGAGAATTCAGGACCTTCTAGAACAGGTTTTGAGAGTGCAGGAATAAAGTTTTCTGCAGAAACTGCTTATACTGAACAAACATCCCACTAGATTCTACTCACAGTAGTGAAACATGTAAATTAAATCATGATGAAGAAATTATTATTATTATACAATATCACAAAAGGCCATTTTAACACACTATATTAATAGCTTTTTAAAATGGACCTCTTCCAGCTGCAAAAGCTTTTGTATAAATTTCCTGTACCATTAAACTATAGCTGGGACTTTCAACAGTAAACTTTCCACTTTTGATAGGGGGGAAAAAAACCCAAAACCCTTTGTGATCATTTAAAGTTAAGAAAAAAATATATCAGGAAACATTTGCATCCCAAACTAAACATCCTATAATGTTCTTAGAACAAAATGCCATTTTGCATGGTTTACAAAGAAGGCCACATTTATTCATGGTGCTTTTACTTTTTAAAATGCTGCTGCAACATATGGTAACAGATTGGAATAAAGCTTAATATTCCACCCACCAATGCCAAAGCAAGCTTTGAATATGGATTAGATATAATAGAGCAGAGAATTATACATGTATCAAAAGATTATAACCAGAACTAAGCTAAACAGATAACTAAACCAAACCAAACCAAACCATAACAAGAAATAACTAAGAATATAACTAAGCTAGCCTATAACTAAGACTTTATCAAGATACTAATGCCAACATGCAATCTGTAATGAACATGCACAAATTAAAAAAAAAAAAGTAGTCATCAACCATTACCTGACTTTAAAACTATCTTCTGTTTTGAAGTGTGCTGTAAAACTGCACAGAGGTTTGGAGACCAGAGTCCACTCTTAAGAATCTGAGCAACTTTGTAGATTCCTTTCCTACAATCCAATATCAATTTTTCACTTAAAGTAATCATCTTAGTTTCCCCACAAGAAAAAGCACACTCTTCAGTTTTATTTCAAGCCATTTTATCTCCAAAATTTACAAGCCATTGGTCCTAAAGAGCCTTCTTCACTGGGCATTAAGCATTTATCCCAGGTTGAACGATAAGGCAGAAATGCTAGTTCTATTTTTATCTTGTCACAGTAATAACCAATCAAATTAAAAAGAGATTGGGATTCCCTCCAATATACAAGCTCTCCCCTTTCACTAATAGAGACAGGCCTGAACAGCATTTAGCAATGACAACGTGTGAGCTGACAACATACCTTGCACCTAAACACTGCCAACATAGTTACAAACTGTAAGATGAAACCAGCACACAGCTGCACCTTTTGGAGGAGTTCTCAGTTAAAAGAAATTTTCAGAGTTATTACCTGGCAAAGATGCATGGAAAATTAAAGCTAGAAGATCGGCTCTGCAAGTGCTCAAGCCAAACCTTTCATTACTGCTTGAGGAAGCATGAAAGTGGATATAACAAAAATTATAACTTAACCTGCCCTTTAAACACACCATGGAAAAAAGGGATTCATTTAGTAGAAAGTGTGCAAGAGACAAATATTATGACTTACCTCCAAACCAAACTGTTGTTGTTGTTATGTTCAGAGACTTGTGGAAAAGAAATGTGTTGGAGCAGAACTTGTTGGAAAAGAATAATTTTGTATCTGCTCAGCAGACTGTTATCATATAGACAGACATGACCCAGAGATGTGAATTTTATATTGGATACTGTACAAGCACAAACCAGACTTCCATCGCCAGCCACTTTTCAGCTAAATAGAGAGCTGAAAAGGTTTTCAGGTTTAATGTGAGAAGTAACAATGATGAAGAAGGAAGAGAAGATTGTGCTTCAGAAGGAAGTTAAAGCTTCTCAAGAACATAGGTAATGAGATTTATCCCCAGTGATTCAGTGGGGATTCAGTAATTTAACTTTCTCTGTGATTGGACCCAATATGCTCAATTAATAATAGTTGTCAGGCCCAGGGTCAGGTGCAATTATGAGATTAAGAATATTAAATATGAACTCCCATGCACATTTTATTAGATGTAAGACTCACTAGTTTTATGAGATCTGCTTCCAAACAAAGCTGCAGAAATTTATTAGAATTAGTATTTAGGAAGAAAACTGCTTCAATGCAGATGAGTAAGCAAAATAAACAAAACAGACACGCCAAGGTCATGCCATATTCTCAGTGATATTGATTAATCAGACTGAATATTGGAAAAGTATTACAAGTGGCAGCACATGTAATCAGTCCATGCAGATGAAACAAACAAGCAACCATCTAACTTCTATTCTAAATATAGGACAATTTGCTGCTTTTCTATTTTTTCCCCAAACCTCACCTTTTCAGTCCTGAGCCTGCTTATAGCTGGTAAGAAGACACGAAGGTATTCTGGTGAAATGGCCATTCAGTTGGATGGCTGAGAGAAAGTAGTTATTCCAGACAAATCACTAGCAGTTCAAGGCTTTTTGATTAACGGAATGTAGACATGTTTAATGTTTTACTTATTTTAGTTCTGTTTCCCCTTTTGAAAATCTTGTTGCATGGAAAAACAGGACAGAAAAGAAATAAATTTTAGTTCTCTAGTTCAACATTTGTTTGCTCTTTTTGACTCTTTGGTATACAAGATGGTGCAGCTAATCTTCAAGTAAGATGTCTGTGAAATGACTGCACCATAGAAAAAAATGAAGGAGGTTATGAAATGAGGCCAGCTAAAACCTATCTTGAGGTTTTAAATACATTTTTGCAAGGGATTGACAATCTGTTTTGCTTACTTATAACAATTTGTAAAAAGGGAATGTTCATTGTGCAATGAATATTTCCATTAACCTGAAGTATGAAAAAGGAAGCTTGACAGAATGATGCTGAAAGAGGTTGTGGTTGGTTGAGGAAAAAAATATTAAAGAAAATATCCAGAGGGAAAAAATGATGAAAAGGAAGTCATAAATGCTGTGAGAATGTTGGAAAATACTAAGGTTGCAAGGATAAATGGTATAACTGGAGAAGTGTTACAATATGGATGCAATATGCTTATGAAGTGACAATAAGCTTAATGTTTATGTGAAGACTGCAACTGTTTCTCAAGATAGGAAAAATGTGGCTATTGCTCCCCTATACATAGGGACAAGTACCAAGAATAAATTAAAAAACTACAAGGGGTTAGGTTGTTAACTGTCTGGGAAGTGTTGACAGAATTTTGACTGAAATGAATACAAGAGGTGGCAATGAGCAAAATTTGAGAAGTATAGTGTGGCTTTATTGCAGGAAGGGGATGTACAGAAAAGTGTTTTGCTATTTAGCAGTTCACTGAGAAATCTATGGATGTGAGAAAATTTACTGAATGTTTGTAGATTTAAACAAAATGGAGTATAAAGTGAATAGTCTTGAATTATGGACTTTTCGCACAAATATAGAATTGAAAGTTGGCTGCTGAATGTGATAAAGAGTATTTATAATGGATGTAAAATATGTATGAAAATAAATGCTTAGTAAATGAATAAGGATGTGTGATGACCCAGTACCATGAAGACTGTGATGATGTTAAAGGGTAGTTGGGTTTGACAGAAAATAGACTGAACAGTTGAAAGTTAAATGGTGTGAAAGCAAGGCAAATATATGAATTTGGATACCTTGGTAAAATGTTTACTGAAGATAAGAAATGGAGAAATTTTCAGATAGGCAAATGCTGGTAGAAAAAGTAACTGATGGTATGAAATGTTGGTTGAAAAACACACATATAGCTGTATATGCTGGGAAAGGTAGAGGGAAAGAGAAAGAGAGGATGACCAACAGCAAGATGATGACATCAATAACAGTGGTGATGAGTGCACCACTGGAAGACCTGAAGGACCAGGCTGAGGACCTCCTGGAAAAAAAATCTATATATGTGGTCATTAAGAATTGACACTAACTTGATGTCACTTAATTAAGAGTATGTTTCTGCCCACAAGAAAGGATCAAGAAGAGAATGAGTGCTGAATGAATACAGACTGAATACAAAAGTGAGTGGCCAGCATGAAAGAAGAACACCTAGGTGGTTTGGTCATCTACAGGGAATGAACGATGACTAAATCACAAAACATGAAAATATATGAAGGAAGAATGAAGGGTTGAGAGGAAGGGGAAAACTGAGAAAGTTGTGGCTGGATGGGGTTGATAGGATTCTCAAAAAGAGAGGTGACAAGTTTAACAAATAAAAGGCAATTTATGAAGGGTGTTCATAAATTCACTATCATATGGTGGAAGCCAGAACAGTTTTCAAGGAAGGAAAGGTTTGGAGAGATTTTTATTTTATTTTAATTTATTTTAATGTATTAACCTCCCAACTCCAATGGACTCTGTCAATGGATATGGTGAGCAGTGCTGATATACACTAGATTTAGTTATATTTCTTCTATATCTTTCTTATTTCATATATTTTAAATTTCATTTTCTTACTGTTTCTGAATCCCTTTCTGCACTCTGCATAACTTTCTTACCCATAAGGGAACTGCATGAGTAATGTCACTCTAGACTGGGAAGTCAAAAAAGATCCTGGAAGAACGCAAACCCCTTTCACCCTGTTACCAATAAAATGGCATGGACATTTCCATGAAGAGACCTGAACTCAGCCTTGATTTGAAGGAGACTTCATTTTTTGGATTGACTTTATTTTATAAAGGATGTTTCATGCTTATATGTGTATCAGGTGTGCCTTTGTTATAAATGCAGTTCAAAGTTTCTTCCTTTTTCAGAGCTAATCACCAGGGTGTGTAAAGTGACTGATTGAGTTAGCAAAAGTTTTAAATTAGAATCAATATAATACAAAGCAAAACAGATTTGGGGAAGAAAGAAAACATGATTTCAGACAAAACAGCCTGGTAATATTCATCTCCCAAAAATGAATTCCTGGTTTTGAGCCAACTTTTTGTAATAGTGCAATATTACGCTCCTGTATTATTAATTATTATAATGAATGCTCCAAAATATGTAAGCTATCCATTTAATATGCAGCACAGCTATCTCATGTTAAAAGGAAGTGATATTGTCTGTGTGATAGGGAGGAGTTTTGTACATGATGTTCTATCAGATTAGGCTGTGGTAACTTTATGAATTATGAGCTGTCATCCAGTTTTTCATCTGCTAAAGAATTTACTTCTTGGAAATGGGAGCTATAAATAAGGCAACAGATGTTTTTTATTGGCTCCAACTGGAACCTTTTTTTTTTTTTCCAAACATGACTACAAGTGAAAATATCTCTTATGTGCTACTACTCCATAAGCTGCATATAAAGTAGCAATTTTCATTTTAAAAGTAATGACACTTTTTTCTATCCGCTTTCTTTTTCAAAATCCAAAGGAAAAGTAATACCATGAAGATATAATATGCATTTTGGAGGAACCAAAATAAGAATAAAGATGGTGAGCTTCTCAGAGCAATATATATTACAGATATAAAAAAAAAAAAAAAATTCCCCTCTCACCCCTGTGGGTGGTACATGTCTTCCTCAATCTCAGGTCCTCTACCAGAGGCCTGGGAGTTTGAGGGTTCTGTGCAGTATCTTAGCTGTTCCTAGCACTGCACTCTTCTGCACAGAGAGCTCTGATGTTGTTCCTGGGATCTGTTGGAGCCACTCTCCCAGCTTAGGAGTCACGGCCCCGAGTGCTCCTACCACCACTGGGACCACTTTGACCTTTCCACATCCTCTCTATTTCCTCCTTCAGGCCCTGGTACTTCTCCAGCTTCTCATGCTCCTTCTTCCTGATGTTGCTGTCACTTGGCACTGCTACATCTATCACTACCGCTGTCTTCTGGTTTTTGTCTACTACCACGATGTCTGGTTGATTGGCCAGTACCTGCCTGTCCGTCTGGATCTGGAAGTCCCACAGGATCTTAGCCCTGTTATTCTCCACAACCTTCTGTGGAATCTCCCATCTGGACTTGGGGGGGTCTAGCTCATACACTCTACAGATGTTCCTGTACACAATGCCAGCTACTTGGTTGTGTCGTTCAGTGTATGCTGTTCCTGCCTGCATCTTACAACCTGCCACTATGTGTTGGACTGTCTCTGAGGCCTCTTTGCACAATCTGCACCTTGGGTCCTGTCTAGTGTGGTAGACCCCTGCTTCTATGGATCTGGTGCTTAGTGCCTGTCCTTGTGCTGCTATGATCAGTGCCTCAGTGCTGTCTTTTAGTCCGGGCCTTTCCAGCCACTGATAGGATTTCCCAATGTTAGCCACCTCAGCTATCTGTCGATGGTACATCCCATGCAGGGGCATGTTTATGTTGTTAAATATTGTGTAACATACCATGAACATCAATAGCATTGTTAAAATGTAAGACTATAGGACATTTTCAAATAAGTTTGGTCCTGGGCCCCTGGACCCATCCCCTACTCCCTAAAAGGCCCCATACCCTATCTCGTTCCTTATTTTCTTTTGCAGTATTTCATTTTAAATAGGAAGCTATCATGCTAAAAAGAGAAAGTTCAGCTTCCAGCATAATCTTTATCTCTGAAAATAATTTTGGGCTTTGCTTACATCTTGGAAACTTTCTTGAAAAATAAATATGATAGAGACAGTAACCTGAAGCTCTATTTGGAAGTTTACCCAAAGAGAGAGACCAACAGTTGAGGGGTACAGATAACCCTGGGAGGTTAAAGGGGTAAATGAGGAGCAATCTTACTAGTTTGATTGTTGCTAAAAGGCTGTTTGTAATTGGCCACACCCACCATGGTACTCATTTGTGAGAGCATCAATAACCTGTTCTCAAAAACTCAAATCTGCCTTTCTCAGTCCCCAAAGATGAAACTAACTGGAAAGGCATTTATACATTGTAAAACATTGGCCTATCTCCCAAGTGGGCCAATGTTTTACAACATTCTCTGCACCACTGTACCTCCAAAGGCAGCTTTCACAGAGACTCAATGATCAATTCTGTAATGCTTGGTGAACCTCATACCAGGTTGGTGCTCTTTGGATTTCTGCTAGAGAAACTTCTGCTGCTAATGTTGTGGAAATTGCCATTTTCCTAACAGAGCGGGCCATGATATTCGCAGATACCTATAGACAACTGGCAGAATATGCCAGAGCAATGCACTCGCTGATCCTATGAGCACACTGTTCTCTGCCCCAAAACAAAGCTGCAGGTGTCCTGCAGTATCTGGAGGATTCTTTCTTATTTACTGAAGACAGGTATTTCTTCTTATTCTTACTCTCTTCCAGCACCATATTAGTGGACTCAATAAACAACTTCTTGTCCATGAAGAGTTAGGATGCTAGAGTGGCCCTGGATTGGTGTTCAACTTGCCAATGCATGAGCCACAGCTCTTGATGAGTACCTACTCCTAGTGCCATATAGCAAGCTGTAAACTGAAGTCTGCCCAAAGTAGTATCAGCAATCAACTCCCGTCTTGGCAATTTATTGTCCTAAGGCAGACTCACAGGTCTGGATTATCAGGGTTGTTGAAGCAATAGAAGTGATCGCCAAGTCACTAACCCCTCCAAAAGGAAGTGTCTTCATGAACCAACATCCTGTCTGTCCTATATTCTGTAGGATTTGCAAAAAGCTCATTCTCCTCTTTCTGGACTACAATCTAAAGATGAGGTCTACTGCGGGATAGCTGCAGTCTCTTGTTATGTTGTGTGCAAGCTGTTAATCATGAAAGAAGTCATAATATGATAACATATTTGACCACTAGGGGAGGCCTTGAACAAGCGGAATCAGGTTTAATTTTTTGCAGAGTAACATTCATCTTAAATGCTTTGCAAATTGGGCAGTAGGGTCTTGATTCAGACTATGCGTACTTTAAAAGTCTTTGCCCATATTGAAAAAGTGCTAATTCATTTGTATGTCAAAATAAGGCAAGCACACATGTCTATCTCTTTACAGTCAAATCCATACTTCTCAAGACTTTCTAAAATGTATGTATAATCTATCTTTTGCCAACACCTGTTCTGTATGTGGAAGTCTTTGTTAGGCTGGTTCCATGGTTACTGGTAGGGCTAATCTGAATTTATTTCAGGTTTGTAGAAAAATGCTAAAGATCTCTTCATGGGGTTTTATAAGAACAATGCAAGTATATATCAGGATCTTTTTGGTATCAATTTTAACACTATAAAGCAAAAAGTTCAAAACCAGGTAATTCAGAGTGAGCATATGCTTTCTGTTCTAAATAAGAACGTCAAGATGTCACAATGGGCTTTGGGTTCATAGGACATGATCCAAATCACAGTATACAAGACATCTCATGTGAATTTTCTTCTTCCTTCAAGAAAAGGCAAGTCCCTGGTTTCATTAGGAGCAGTAATTCATTTTAGGAGCTTCCCCAGGCCCCCCACCTCTCCACCACTCATTAGCAGTAAGAAAGCAATAAAGTGAGTTAATTCTCTACTGGATATGCATGCATTTAAGTGTGGACTAAATACAGGTATTGCTATTCTTAAATTTCCTTCCTACTTTGAAATAGGGAGGCTTCTTATGCTGGCTGGCATTTTCCTTCTTGGACTATCTTTTCTCTGACTGGCAGGACATGGTCTCCCTCTCTTGGCTTCCCAGAAACCATCAATATTAAAAATATGGGAGCTCCACTTTTCTTTTAGTGAGTCTTTGGACACCCCCCCCCCCTCCATTTCAAGAGTCTTGCCAACACTTTGAACCAACAACAACTGAGCTCTTCCTGGAGCTAATGGACCGCTGAAGCCGCACAATGTTTCCACGAATTGCTGAAGCTGCGTGTTTTTAATATACAGCCTGTTTTTGGTAGTTCATTAAAACATTGCACGGCTTCAGCAATGCCATCCGCCAAACGTCGTCTGCCATTTTTAGTATCAGTCCTTTTGTAAGTATGAGTTCCGATTTACATACAAATTTGAGTTAAAGACAGAGTTAGGAATGGAACTTATTCTTAATTCGGGGACTGCCTATACACCAGATACACGGATGGTGATAGCCTATTGATACAAACTGTTTAGATCAGAATGTTTGATTTAAAAATGGCTACTTGTACAATAAATTTTAGAGCTACTTGTGTAAATTTTTCTGCTTAAGAGAAAATAATTTTTTAAAAAGTGTTGTCTCCTAGTTAGGTTTGGGAACCTTCTCTTTTTTTCATAGCCCAGTGCATTATTCTTAAAATAACTGAAGTTTACACCACTTACAGGCCCTGAAAGCATACTTTGTACATGATTGTTATCATGTACTGAATTTGTATATGGAGTTAGGACATGTTGTGTCCTAATTAGCTTTTCCCCTGAATTTTACAGTAATGAACCAAAATAGGTACCAATTAAAACGGAGTATTTAAAAGAGAGGTAGTATGCCAGTTGCCTTAATCTACTGCACCTCATCACTGCTTAGGCAAAAACCAGCAGAAATGTTCTGGAGAAATGACATGTTAGCTCTTTTCATTCTAGGCATGCTTTTAAAACTAGCAGTCTCTTTCATATAGGGGAAGCCTTAATATACATTTTAAAAAACCCAATCTTAATTGCTACAATTGTGGGAAACATTTCACAGTTTTGTTTCTATCCAATAGTCATAAAATATAAATGTATCCTAATCATTGTACTTTTGAAATTGGGACTTTTGAACTAAAATTATAATGGAATTAAGCTTTGCTCATACATTTTATATTTTAAATATTCCCTAAAAGAGGATGCCATCAGCTTATAATAGTGGCTAAAACAAGTATAGTTTGATGTGCTAAGGAGTAATAAGCCTTAGTAGTAGCTACTCCAGAATGGAATTCGGCTAATGTACTTTCACCTTGAAATAAGTATTAGCACCTCCACTGGAAACTATACTATGCTTATCCAAGATTATCTGACTTACTATGTTTAAAAGAAAGAAAAAAAACTGCTCAGACATTTAGAAACTTCCAGTCTTTCTAGAAGTTAGAAATGCAGTAAGTCAATTAGTACAGATATTCTTAAAGCATCTGATTAAAAAAAAATAATTTGCAATTTACTTCTACACCAGAGCCACAGTTACTCCCACTTTTTACCTAGTAAGGTTTATCGTATAGTTTCCTAAACTATAAACACAATGTTCGGGTTCTTCACATTCTCCAGTTGTAATATTATCAGCAGATAAGCTTTGCTTTTAATAAGTTGATTTGCCAACTCAAATAGCCCTCTCCTAAGACAATCAAATAATGAAGTGCACACACATGTACCTTCATATAATCTATCAGAACTTGCTCTGCCCAGCAGAGCAAATGGTTTCCTGCAATAATTGCCTTTATATAAATGTACATTCAAAACTCGTTGACATTCAGAAACTATAGTTATTGTGTTCCATCCATCTCTTGTTCACCACTCCTATTTTCCGTCCCTATTTCTTTAAAATGTCATAGTTTAAAAAGGCAGAGGAAAAAAACCAAGGAACAAAAATAGGTATGCAAATGAAAGTCATACATATAGTGAAGTTCCAAACAAATAAATGGAGACCATATTTACAAATGAAGATAAGTAAAATTCTATTTTGGTTATTATGTATGTTGTACACTGTTATGAAAAGCAGCATAATTTATTTTTAAAAATAAACAAACAAATCAAGTTACATTTCAAAAAAAATTTCTGGCAGCACTTCCAATGCTGAGACAAACAGCTGTTTAATTTGAAAAGATAAAGTTTTACTATCAGAATATAGAGGAACAGAAAGACCAAATAAATATGCACTTCTGACAACAGTAAATTAAAAATGTGCACCAGTTTCACAGGCACTTCACCTGTTGCATATAGCAAATGTGTATGGAGGGGCCATTCTGGCTCCTTTTTACTTGTAATATGCGCATTTCCAAACATCTCTTTAATATCTTTATATACACATTATTTTCTGGTCAAATCTTAAATCCACATTGTTCAAAGATTATAGACAGCCAGTTTGGCTAAGTTAAGGCACCAGGCTAGAAACCAGGAGGTGGTGAGTTCTAGTGCCGCTTTAGGCACAAAGCCATCTGGGTGACCTTGGGCCAGTCACTCTCTCTCAGCCCTAGGAAGGAGGGAATGGCAAACCACTTCCGAAAATCTTGCCAAGTAAACTGCAGGGACTTGTCCAGGCAATCGCCAGGAGTCAACATTGTCTTGATGGCACCAAAAAAAAAAAAAAAAAGATTCTTCCACAAAATCTACTCTCCAGTTAAGATCGTTTTCAGAAGCTCTAGATGATCCCCCTTTGGACAGCCTCTTATGGAAGTGTAAGTCTACTGTTTACTTTTGTTTTTTTTAAAAAAACTTTCAAGTGCCATCCTAAATCTTTTAGGGATATTTTAGACTCGTTTTAAAATGGCCTCATCTACTGCTTTGTTCTGCATCTTATCCACTAACCTCACTTCTGTATTGTTGTTCTTACTTTGGTGTGTTAGCTATAGGTTGGTGGGCTTTTTAAACTACACTTTACTGCACGTGGTTGTCAGAAGTTGTTCCTGGATGAAGTCAACTGATTGTGCATGTCCAGAAGCAGCTCCAAAGAGGAGCCCAGAAAAAGATGCGACCATGTAAGTATATACAGTTTGAAAGAATTTGGTTTATACACACTCCTGTGTATTCTGAAGGATCTAAGGAAACACATGTAGATTTTAAAGCTGTATTATTACATCGCATTGAAAGTTCTTTTGTTTCAGGGACAGGCAACCTTTTTGGAGGCCACACCTGAAAGACTAGGTTAGGGACAGATTGTCTTGGAGAAAATCTATCTATGTGGTCACTAAGAATTGACAGTGACTTGATGGCACATAACCATCAATTGTTGCTTTTAAGTGTGATACACTTATTTAGGGCTTACAATATAGTTGCTGTGTGTTTCCTGTCTCAAAACTGTTGGAAACTATTGTCAGTTTTCAGCAGTCATGGTCACAAAAAGGGAACTTGGAGGCCACATGCTGCTCTGTGGCCACAGACTGTCTACCTCCACTCTGTATTACAGAATCTGTAGGATGTAGAATGAATTGGATTTCTCACTGTTACACTTAGAAAGGCTTAACTCCTATACCCTGTCCCACCCAACAAGACTGCAGGAGCCCAGAAATGCCAAGGAGTTTAGTTTCCCCTCTCCAAGGTCAGACAGAATGATCAAACCTATAAGGGAAGGTTACAATTTCAGAACATTTCCATCAATTCTCCAAGAAATTTTGTCACTGGATGTTTTGATTTCCACAGGAAAAAGGTCGTGTGGATATAGGAATGACCAAGAAAGGATGTTTTAAATGTTGTTTTAAAAAAGTAAAGCATGGGGCAGAGGGGAGAGAAGACATTTCAAGGGGGATTGCAGGAGTAATTTTATTTTTTAATATAAGTACAAATGGCAGTGTGGAAAGATTCTACAGGAGAATTAGGAGGATAATCCATAAGGCTTTGGAGGACTGCCCACAACCACAGATAGTAGCTATACACCACTGGTATAAGATCTAATTAGAGTATATGGCACATGAAGTGGATATTATAGCACTTACAGTAACTCACTGTAGTGACTTTGAGAAAAATAAGCAGGTGATCAGTAATCAGAATATCTCAGAAATGCATGCTGCACCCAGTATCTGCTGATGCAATATGACTTTCCCTTACTTTGCCCTATTCTGCACATAGCTTCACATCTGTTACAGAAGATCCCCAATGAGAGATGCATGCGAGAAGGAGAATCTGAAATGTCATGCTATCAGTGGGCACACGTAATTATGGTCTTTTACCGCTGTACTTGTGGAGAGAGCCACAGAGATTACCTTGGAGCAAATATACAAAAATAGTTACAAAAACCAAAGCATGTGTTAAGCCCAGGAAACAAAGAATGCATGAAAAAGAAGCTAAAACTGGCTTCACCCTAACATACTGGGGTATGAGATGGAGGGAAAGGAAAACACATGCAGACTTTCAAGATTCTGTTACCACAGCCTATACCAATAAAGCATAGTTCCAGTCAAACTTAGGGAGTTTCTTTCCTGATCTGGCCTCCTTCGAAGGACTGACAGTACTATTCTAGCTACTTGGTAAAAAGTCTTTGACATTTATTTCCCAGTAGACACGTAGATATAGGATTGTCTTATAGCACTTTATGGCATGCATTTTTGCCAGCTGAAGCTTACTTTATATTTAAGTACTTATGTATATTCACTTTCTTAAAGACTTCTTTCAATTGTTGCAGACTACAACCAATCTACATATCATACCTAAGGACCAACTGTATTTCAATCTCCACTTCCATGTGCAAAAGATGAGCTACCTGTGACCAAGTACTCTCATAGATGTTTTTCACAGGTTTTTCCATCAATATCAGCTGGAACAAAATCAGTCATCTGAAAAAGCCAACCATTAGCTCCTATGGAGTATGTAAAAATACTTTCCAAACAGTACAACACAGAAATTAAGTGATTACTGATGGGAACAGCAATAATTAATCCTAGTTCTTTTGTTTTTTTGAAAGTCTAACGGAAATGAATATCCAAGGCTATTTTTCAAGACTAATCTTATTTTATGGTACTTTTTCAGACAAAATTTCCAATGGCTAATTTTAAGAGGCAAGCCCAGAAGATGCATAGGTCTGCTCTATTTTTGGTTGGTATCTTGTAGGAGAAAAGTGGCAACTTGCCCTTTCCTATTACTGTACTGATTAAATTTCTATAGAATAGTTGAGAACAAAAGCAAGAATCTTTTGATAATTTTGTTGTTGTTAAAGTATTTTAGCACTTCCTAATTGACATTTAGGAAAGAGAGCTTGTTCATCCTTGGTTCTTTTTTAAAAAAAATTCAAACAAACACTCTTTCAACAAAAATGCTGCATATAAACTATGTCATACAAGCTAAAAAAAGACATTTAGTCCTTTCTCTTCAATAAACTGACTCTACATGTGTGTTTTGGAGGAAACATCTGGAGTTAAAAAACTAGACCAACCTATATCAGTCTTCCCCTTTTCAAGTTAGTAATGCAATCTGAACAAAGATCCGTTGATAGCGGTTTTTATTTTAATGGTGCTTTTAACAATAATATATGTATTAATGTTCAAGTACCTCAAGTTTCAAATATTTTTTTTTTAATAAGGTTAGTAAATAGTCATGTATTGGTTCACACGAGATAAGAATTTTCTGCCAACAGGCACAGAAACTTTACACAGACTTTTGATGAGGACTTGGAACTTTTATGAATTGTTTCTAAGAGCGATTTATTTTGGTCAAGCATACAAAAAAGCATTACCCTGCCTCCAACCGTATACCTAAATTCACCAGATACATCACCTTACACTGGAGAGACAACAGAGAGCGCATACGTTTTGCAAAACCAACCAACCACAACAACAACAAACACTATGTTGCGGAACAGGAATTCTTGTTTGTCAGAGACAAACAGGGAAATGGCTAGTTAAAACCTGGGAAGATGGTAAAGCATGCCTTATTAGGAAGCAGTGTAGGAGTGAGGGAAGGTCTCAGAGAGCATGGTGAAAGGACAGACATGTTGATTACATAGCAGCCAACACTGTCATCTAGGCTATCTAGAACAGCCCAATGAATAGGGCTATTCTAGTCAGTCTTTAGTACCATGCTTTGAAGGAGCTGAGACATGCCTGCAGTTATCAGGACCTCTTCCTGTCTGCTGTGTTTCACGCTTTCCCTTCCTTGCTCAAATTGTTCTGCAATGTCTCACCACAACACTTACCTTAAAAACTACCAAGAGTTAACAGATCCATCTTATAGTGTGTATAAGTTAGCAGATCTGTCAATAATGCACTATAGGTTAGCAGTAACATCAATAGTGTACTAATTGAAAGATGCATCTTGTGTGAGCTCTGAGGAGTGAATCACTAAAGACACTTGCCAATTTATTATAAACAGGAAATGTGTTACATGAGGTAGCTATTGCCACTCTCTAGGTCTCTTTTTCATAGTGCCTAACCAGAACACGCTAAAGATGCCTAGCAGTTAAGGTTATTCAGTTTAAAGAGAGTTGTTACTGTCATTACAAGAAATCTGTAGCAGAAAAGAAATTGTAAAAAAACAGAACTAGCACTTAATTTCTTTTTAACAAAAGCTTTTACATAAAAGCACTATTATGCAGCATCAGTGCACATGAGTTGTCCCTTTACTTGGATGAACAAAGGGCCTTTAAATCTAAATATCTGATGTAAAACAAAGCATATACAACAAACAGTTTTTGCTATTTACCATTGTGTTAGTGAATATGATTCTTCAACATTTTCTCCTACTACCAGGCAAGACTCTGAAGCCCACAGAGATCAAGTCAAAATTAAATGATGCCAGGAAAAAAAATCCCTCAATAATGCTTTTCATAAAAATGCTTATCTAGGCCAATTATATGCTGCTATTTTGGATTTGAAACATCTCACTGAGTTTGCAAGATCTCTATGTCAATGTACACTCAGGTATAGCTTAATACGTTCAATTTCTTGAGTTTCTCTTAAGAGAAAATAGTAATAATAAAATATAAAGATATTTCTCCCTTTTGCCCCTTCCCCAATGTTCTATCATTGCCAAAGCACAATAAACATGCTATCCAATAAATACTGTGGTATATAATACTTTATTACATCTATTAAAATTTGACTAGAAGCTGCATTATTTTGCAGCTTTTCTTCTTATTTATAATATAGGCAGCAGTAATTACCTACCCTACAGGATTTCAGTGTGGACTGAATTTGACTGAAAAAAAACAAAAGAGCAAATGTGCATGTGATATGTTGACTTCAGTAATTTTTATCCTAAGTAACACTACAAACAATTACAGGTAGTCCTCGACTTACGATTGGGACCAGAACTTCCATTAGTAAGCAATGTGGTCATTAAATGAGTTGCGCCTGATTATTTATTTATTTGCCATGGTTAAGCGAATCATGTGGTCATTAGGCGAATCTGGCTTCCCCCACTGACTTTGCTTGTCAGAAGCCCCCTGGGAAGGTCGCAAATGGTGACCACGTGACCCTGGGATACTGCAACCGTCATAAATACATGCTGGTTGCCAAGTGCCAAAATTTTGATCATGTAGCCACAGGGACGCGGCAACGGTCATAAGTGCAAGTACCCATCGTAAGTCATTTTTTCAGTGCTGTCCTAACTTCGAACAGTCACTAAACAAATGGTTGTAAGCCGAGGACTACTTATACAGCACATTAACATTTATATAAACAATCCTTGTCCCCCTTTTAATTAAAATGATTTCAACTTAATTATGCCAGCCTTGTTCCTGAGGTATGTATTAATAATTAGAATCATATGTACCTCGACTTCAAAAATACAAAGGATTTTCCATTTCTTAAAAAGGGGGGAAAAAAGCAATGGTAATGACATTTTTATAATTTCACACTGCTGAAAAACTATAAAGGAAAAGTATGAACAGGTATGAGAATGGAGGATAAATAAACTTTGCTTTTTGCAAGACACTTGGAAAATGAAGATTTGATGCAAGTCTGAAGCATTTCTTACAGACAAGGGCCAAGGCAACATAATCAAATCCCAACCATTTCTGTATACACACACATTTACAGAACTTTGATTATGACAATGCAACTACTACTTTCTCTCGTTTCTCTTTTTTGATCCCCCCCAACATTGCAAAAGACATAATTTCTGCAGTCCTGTTTTTCTTTTCATCCCCCCACAAATATTAATTCTAGCACAGTATATAGATTATATCCCTATATGATTTTGACTTTGATGAGTTGATATTTCAGAGTGATAATGGATCAGGGCCACCAGAAAGTAAACAGTAGAGTGGAGAAAAATCTAAATGTTAGCATTTTTCAATATGTAGAAAAATATTGGTAGCATCAATATCACAGCATTCTTAAGCAAATCAGCAGTAGAGTTTCTTTTTTTAAGAAGGAGAGCTTTTCCATAAATATTTGTTAGGAAAAATTCCACGATTGAATGAGTTTGCATCCATCCACAATATTAACGCCAATCTCATCAAAAGGGAATAAATATGACCTTTTAATCAGATTTCATTTATAAAGCAACATTGAAAGAGGAAGCCTTAACTAGAGTTGAATATGGTATTTTCCAGTTTGAAATCAGAGTGGAATTCTCTCTTTCACTAAACCCCATAAGACTATCTCATAATACAACCCTGTACTGCAGTAATACTACTCTGAGCATCCTAAGTTTTTTACACAAAGGGACAGAAGTCATTCATTCATGGTGGTGTTTGCTTCTACATCTCTTGCAGCTGGTCAACGCAGGGTATTTCCACTCCACAGCAACAGTTGGAACAGACTGCTAGGTTCCAAGAATTATCAGATTTCCATTCTCAGAAGTAACCATTGAGATGGTTACAGCAAGATCATTCAGTCAAAGGGGCAAACTTCAACTATTAATAAAGTGAAACACAAATGCAAACTTGTTTACTTAGAAATCCTGAATGTATAGCGCAATGCAGTTATGGCAAAGTTATCACCTAGAACAGAAAGTAATCACAGCAGACAAATTGTGCTATTCATCTACTTGTCAGCTCTCAGGAACTTTACATAATATTCAGCTAGTGCCAACTATCAGTGAAAGATATGTGCCAACTACAGTGGCAATGAATTGTGTGTTCAACAATATATAACGGTCTTGTGCTTCCCCAGTGTGCATCTCATTTGACCTAAGGAAACGCACAGCCTGAAACCTGTCAATGATACTTCTACAATGTGCACTGAATACAGAAGAATTACTTGTACAAGAAGGCTGGTAAATCAAAGGAATTTAATAGTTATTAATAATTCTCCTACTTAATAATAATTTATTAGATTATTAATAAATGTTCTACTTAATGATAATAATTTATTAAACTTGTATGCCACTTCTATATGTCAGACTTTCTCTATCCTGGTGACATCCAGATCTGTTAGGACTAAAACTTTCAATATACCAAACTAGCATGGAAATAGATTGGGGGACAGCTATACTTACCCTAGAAATAAGTCTTACCAAAATCACAAAGAGATTTGTTTCTGAGAGGCCACCTGAATGTTTTACTTCTAAAATAATCAGTCAAATAAATACATTCAAATAGTTTTAGCTATTGGAAAATATATTCATGTAGCACATAAAATTATTATGGTGTCCTTTTTAAAAATGTTAACTAGCACTAAATATGATAGTTTCAACTGATTAATTCCATTAGTTTAGGACCATTAATTAATTAATTAGGAGCATCAGAATATTTTCCGGACCCTACATCATTACTTAGAGACAACAAAAAGTCTCAGAAAGATGTGCTACAAATGGCTGTGTCACAGCTGGGAAATTCCCCTCCTCCTTTGCTAAAAAGATTAAGTAAATTTCAGAAGCACTGTAAGATCTTCATATTTAGACAACAGAGTTTTTAAGTGTTCTTGTATGAATTGAGTGTCTATGTGTTTATGTTTGTGCAAGGATTCACTTATTGCAATAAATTTTGGTTTAGGACATAGCGATTTTAACAATCAAGTACAATATTTAATTGCACATCTTTTCTTTTGAAACAAAATTTAAAGTGAGTAGACTGTAGCTATACTGAAACAAAGTAAGTACCCTAATCCTCCAACTGACAAAGTTGTGGCTTTGAATCTATAAACTCTACTATTAAATATAATTCAAACACCTTTTTCATTCCAAGCTATTAAAATAAGATAATTCCTCAGATTTTAGCCTCCAAACTGATTTCATGGTCGTTTATCATAAACACACAATTCTAAGCAAGGTACAGAGGCTTATAACCAGCTGCACTGTAGACATCTGGGTTCTTTCACAAGAGGCAGCATATCTGTAAATAGCATTAAATAAAGATTTAAGAGGGCACAGTGGTACAGAATTATCATCCTTGGAAAGGATTCAGCAGTTGCAAACAACCACATTGCAGGAAAAAAAAGGTGATCCCTTTAAATTCCTCTAAGTGAAACACAGCTAACCTATTCCATCTTGTAAATATTACCTCAATTAAAAGGTTTCTGTGATTACGATTAGGGCCTACATGCGGCGGGGGAGTGAGGTGGGAATGTTAAATAGCCCAGTATTCCATGTGACATAAAAAAAAAAAATCCAAAAATAGACAAGTTGAAAATGTGTGTGTTCTTTAGTTTCAGCAGGAATTACTGGAGTAAACACAATGTTTACAGTGGCTGATGATGCATCAATATATTACCAAAATCTTTCTAATCAGGAAAAATATGATTTTGTTACTTTATTAATTTAAATCCATCAATTTGACATCTGACATATTTCCGGTATTATGAACATTTACCAGCAGGTGGAGTCAAAGAACAGTTTAAAGACAGGCACCAATTTCACTAGAGTTTGTGCATGGAAGGCGGAGGGTTAATTATTGGCCTTAGTCATATCTTTGCTGAAAAACAAAATTTATTGGAAAATAGTTGGACTAAAAACTTTTGTTATGAATTAACATCCTTTCTTGTTAAGATTAATATTTCTTACCTTACTATGCAAGTCTATCAACTCATCAGTGCAAAAGTACATGCCACACAAAAAAATCTGTATTGTGAATGGCCACTTCCTATGGATAATTTTCACTGACTCTATCTTCCACATGCCATTTTCCTTTAATATTTCCCAACTTCCCTCCTTCTCCCAATTTTGGATTTATATCCAACACTCTCCTCTCCTGATTCTTGATGTACGCTATAAAATATATGTATGCCTTTAAGGTTACTCAACTGTTGTTGTTGCAACAGGTTTCCTCATATTTGGTTGCTATTCAGTGACAATTTTGTTGCTCCCTTGTATATTTAAAGAATATGTGCAGTTCTTTGTAAGGTCAGGTCTTTAGTTAGTATCTGAAAGTGATTAACACAGCAATAAAACTGCTGCAATAATTATTCTTTAGCTTTTTTCAAAATTGCCACTTCCCCCAAAGTGGTACTTTACAGTATAAAACATCCAGTATACTTTTCAGTATAACAGATTTATAAAATCAGTAACAACATTAAATGACAAAATTTAAAATAAGCCAGTAACAGCAAATTAAAAGTAAACTACTACATTAATTAACCAGGAGCTCTTAAGAGTATCATCTGTAAGTGTGTTTGTGTCACCTGTTCAAGTTTAGAGTTTAATCATATAGACAACCCGCTCCTCTGTAAAGGTTTGGGGCTACAACTTGAAAAATTACAAACCATTAGCATTATTAATAAAGGCCAATATAAGTTGCAATCTAAACCATATAGAGGGAATCAACTGCCTTTTCCTATCAAATTCCCAGCCTCAAGCACAATGCCTCATCTTCAACTCTTCTCCCTTCAATAACAATGCCTCTAGGAACTTCTCCCTACTTCTCTAATTCCTCCACGAATTGGCCTTTTTCTTCTCATCAGACTCTCTCTCCCCCAAATATGGCCATCCTTTCCCTTTCCAGTGAATTCCAGGCATGCTAATGGGGTGGAAGAAACTTTCTCTCCTCCTTCTCGCTAACAGTCCTCCTATAATGGAGCCATTCCAGTAGCACCAATGGTTCACACCTCTGCATGCAGATGTGTCTTCAAGACGAATGTTCTGAATGGATCTTGGAGAATGTGCCATTAATGTTCTGTCTGGGGCAAAGCAGTTTCCTGTCAGGATGGGCTTGAGGTTCCACTCCAGGCTGTGCAAGAGAGAAAGCCTTCTCACAGAAATAGTGCATGCACTCATGCACATTGCCATTAGCTGCTCTTCCTAGCACGGCATCAGCATATACACAAACTGAGATAGGGTGAACATAATGACTACACACGATGACATCATGACACAAACTCCATCCTTACATATTTATGTGCTGACATTTGATGCAAGTGTTTAAAGTGTGGTTTTTGCATCATGACATCACGATGGTTTCATCACTTGTTTCCTTCCCTCACAGATGCTTATGCAGCATGGTGGTCTCAAAATCTATGCTAGAAGAAGAAGTGTACAAAAGATACCCACTCCTGCATTTCTGAAGATGCAGTGAATATTCACAAACTCAGTGTTTTCTGGAACAGTTTCAGTTTCCTCTTAATGGAACTAATTCTTAAATAAATGTATATAGGACTGTCCTGGAAGACTCTGATAATGCCTCTGGCATGAGGGACAAATTTGATATCTTAGACCACTTCACATGAGAAATGGTAGGAGGCAACTTAGGTGTGAGTCAAACTACTCTGATGGAGTTTTAAAATCTCCTGTTACCAAGCTGATTGTTGGTGATATTTTTGTTTACTGGTATTTTAATTTCTATATAGAGTTTATAACAACTTGATTTTTAAATTTTAAATATTTGTTTATACTCCTTTCATCTTTGAATAACTAGCCCTAGTGAAACAAACATGCCACATCAGTACACAGTTACACTTGTTATACAATATTCACAGTTGCAGAAATGGGCAGCAATCTGGGGATACTTTTAGTATTCCTGTAATTTCTAGTTAGACTATGGATTAGAGCTACTGCATAAACACCTGTGTTCTATTTATTGTGCCCAAGGAACAACAGGCAAGATGTCATCCCTTTATCATAGGCTTTAATTACCTAATTCTTAAAGAAAAGCCAATAAATTTGGAAAACCAAATAATTCCTCAATATTCTCTGTTTAAAGAAACAGCTGTAAGGAAGTTGATGTTTCTATGAATATTCAATAATATTCCTATATTTAGATCTTCATAAATAGGCAAAAATAATTTTGATTTTTTTCTACTAATATACAATTTCCAATATAACTATTCTTGATGTTACTTGTATAAGTTGGGCACTATTCCTAATAATATTTATACAGTGGCAATACTTACTAAGGATTGTCTACCGTGTATAATGCTCCTAACTACATTTTTCTTTTTGAATAATCCTTTGATCAGAATATTTATCAAATACTGTGTTGCCCAGCTTTGTAGATTTTATCAACAGATTAAACAAAATTAACAAAATGCATTTCTCTTAAAAAAAAAAAAAAAGGTTGCTATGAAAATCTATTCCTCATTTTTGAAAAGTTTCACTAACACTGAATGGGCAACTTTCCTAAAACTGCTTCCCTAGGAAACACGTGCAATGAAGTCTCATGGCTTCTATGTAATTATATTCAAGAGGAACTGAAGCGACTTCTTAACCATTTGCTTTTGCCAACTGGTGCAATATGTGATCATGTGGCTTCAGGGGAATAAGCAATCATGGATATTGGGCATAGGAATATTGGAGTGAAGAGATGTATATTCTTCTCCAACCTCCTAAGAGGATCAGGAGCACATACAGACCTTAAATGTCTAAAATTTTAACATAAATTATGCTGTGGTAGAATTTTATTTAGTGAGGTTTAGCAGAGGTGGTTGCCACTTTCTGCAAACTACTTCCTCACAGTGTCCAAGAAAAGAAATCATATGGGCTGAGTAAATGATTACTTCCAGTATCAGCATCACTGGAAGAAATGTTCCTGGTATTTGAAGCCACAACATTTATGCACATTTTATGATTCTTCTTTTAAAACATGACCAGAACAAAAAGCAATATAATCAAGGGAAATGTAAGCTTTGAGACTAGAAGAAAATGAAATGCAAAAAGTACAAACCATAATAATCATGGCACATACTGCCAATGATGAGTCAGTTACCAATTTGTTAAGATTTTAAAGTTGCCACAACATTTTTTGCTGCAGCAAAACAAACAGTTGCCCCTCTGAAACTCAGTTCTACATTAAACTTACACTACTGCTTGGAATTTCTGTGCTGTAGGAAAAGAGAATAAATTGTTTTTAACAACATTACTTTGACAGCTTTATGAATTAAAATGATCCCAACTGCAAGTAAAGCTTAATTGAAACATCAGCCTTTCAAATATGGGAGAGGAGTTCCAATCAGATGTACTTGAAAAATATTGTAAGTGCTCCTAAAAACAACAAAACACTTGTCTGATTAACCAAGACAACGGAACTAAGTGTCAAGCTGCTTAGTTTGATTAACATAAGCAAAAACATAAGTAAAGCTTGTTTATGGAAAACCTTGTATGTTTTACAAAAACTTCGTAGAAAACGTACCATAGCTAATGTATCCGAGAGAAACCACAACAGAGATCTACTTTGTAAACCACACAAATGGCTTTTCATTTTCAATCTGATTCCAAACAGTAAAATAAGAAAATACTTTTTCAGACTCTTCACTACGTACTGGCACACAGCAGTTTGAAACTGTGAAGTCCATAAAATATAAACTTGACCAAATACAGTCAAGCAAATCTTACACCAGACTCTCCTTATATTCAAAGTGCAGAGCAACAGTTGATTACCCTGGGAAGATTCCTGCTGGTGTGCTGCCCACATCCATCTGGACTGCATAAACAATTAACCATTTTATTCTCTGGGAATTCTATTTTTACCATGTTTAATAATTTAAGCTCCAAATGCAATGATCAGGCACTGTTAACATCTCAGCACCCATAACAGAAGTTTCAAGCTTTCTTTAAGATATGTCTCAAGCATGCTGAAACAGAAGTTTAATTATTTGCATATCTATTGTATCAGTAATAGATTAGGAAGTAACTGCAATTCCTACATATAGCCATAGTAGTCATTTCTGTCATTATTACCACTTTTTGAAGACTGGCTTCTAATCAAACTTTCATGGCTTACACTTTAGAAGACAGGACCTAATCATATACATGACATTCTGCAGTCATACTGCAGCCAAGGAATAATCAAGTTGGAAAGGAGCCATAGACTTCATGCATGGAGTTGCAGCAATGGAGAAATAACTCCCACATATGTTAACAGTACACTTAAGTGCACCTATATGGTACTTTTTATTTAGAGTGATAGTCTTGCTTACAAAAGGCTTATATTTACCTTCAATAATCTGAATAACTTTTTTCTAGAACACTAATAAAATTTGTCGCTGCAAAAAGGACTCCAGATATGTACATGCTGTATGACCTCTTTTAGTCTGGGAAGAGTCTGCCTGCTGCCCAGTATAATGCTTCACATGCAACAGACAAACTCAATGGAAAGGGTATTTCTAGGCTTCCCTCTCCCCAAGCACTATTGGGAAATTTTCTGGAAGAAATCTGGTGTTAAGTAGAAGAAGGGGAAATTTGATTCCAGGAATCTGTTCATATATTGGACCAAGATCACTTTGGACAGGACTGTTTTATTTAACTATAGCAGAGGGATGGTGGAAGAGAAAGAGCAGATAAGATAATAACCACTTACATAAGTATATTGCCACTGACTTCAAATTGGGCAATACTGGCATATACTGTAATTGGTTAACTCTATTTAAATGTTAGATTTCTGATTATCTTCTAATTGGTAATACACAAAGCCACCCACATAATTTGGCTTCAGGTTTTGAACTTTAATTAACCCAGTATAATTATCAGTCAAGTTATTAAAAGATTTTGAATAGAGACCAAAATGCACATATTTTGACTACAAACAACAAAGTTACATTCAAAACCCTTTACATTTTTATAGTACAATAAATCCACGATTTTAAATAAATATAGAGGCAGCAGTTAAATTTGTCAGAATGTCCTCTTTCCTATAAATTAGAACAATAATTTACTTGACTGTCAAAAACCCTATGTATTCTACAGGACTTTTTGATTTTTCCAAGATTTGGCACTCAAGACACTGGTCAGACCTGCCATCTTTGCAGACTGACTTGCTTGCGATACCCAGCTTCCTTTTCCTTCCACATTCGTATCTTACAGAACAGTTTCAGCAGTGATAGGAAATCCTTGCTGAAATCCTGCCATGTTCCAAGGAACCCTTTTAGAAGACGCTGGTAAATACTTCCTTATTTTTAATAGATGTTTGCTTACTTTAAAGTCAACCTTAAAAGAAATGTGAAGTCAGAGTGAAATAATTTCTAGTCTCTGTTACCAAATGAACTTGTTTCTTTTACATTTACATTCATTTACATTGTTTAACACCCTATACAATATTTGAACTAATTTCTGTGACTTCCCACCTGCAGTGTTAATATTCCACAGAATGAAGTGCTAAAGAATCTAAATTATCTGAGGGAAAAGAAGCAAGATAATACTATCTGGTATTCAGTTTGTTTGGCTAATAATAACAACAACACACTAACCTGGTTGATCGCTGTCTGTTCCTACTCTTGCAGGACTTGGTGCCATAGGTAGCGGCCGAACTGGACGAGGCTTTGGAGTAGGGGGAGAAATTTTTTTCCTTCCAATATATTCTACGTAAGTTCCCGGGAAGTCTCCCCTTTCCCCAGTCATTTCATTATAGCCATTCAACCAACCAATTTCCTCAGGTTTTCCTTCTTCTCCATCACTGAATCCAAGAGCAACTAAAGTAACTTTATTCACAGTTAAAATATCTCCCAAATGTAAGTCAATGTCTTCTTCTCGTTCTTTTTTGTAATCATATAAAGCTTTGTATTGGTATCCTTCTGCACTCATTTTGGCAATTTTTTTAGCACGATTATTTTTAATTAACAGCAACCCAGTGCTACTCGGATTTATTGTATATACAATTAAAGGAGTTCTAAACAGGGCAATATATGAATTATGAGAACAGTAACTCAAATATGAAAAAGGCACCACAGCTTGTGGTTGTTCATTGATGTTATTTTTGTTTCTTTATATTTAGATCAGGAGAAATTGTGATTTAGATTCCAAGTTAATTCTTTTTCAGAACTGTTTGGCACTTATTGGCAGAGTTTTTCAAGGTGAGCTGAATATTACTTTTTGCTGACCCTCCTTCTGATGGATTTACCATAATGTTCACTTGTCTTGAAACTTTTGTTGTGAAGTTCTGCACACATACTTTACCTATGGAGAAAAAACATTGAGACACAAGATCAGTGTAATTATTCAGGTATTGATGGTCCTGCAAATGCTTATACACTATGAATCTCAACATTTCTGATTCGTGAACATGCAGGATAGGGCTGATGGGAGTTGGAGTACAAAATACTTGGAGGGCTACAGATTGGCAGCTTTTGCTCAAAGTAACTTTTACAAAAATAGAGCATCACTATAGATCAAAACGAAGGATAAAATTCTGATTTTTTTTTCAAATCTGCATACAAAACTCCAGAGGGTCAATTAGGTCAGAAAAGGATCCTTCTGATTGTAAACTAGACAGGATAGAAATTCTCTCTGCTGCTTTGGACACTAATATGTGTCTGCTGACATCTCCCTTGATGACAGGCTGTTTTAAATATTTTTAATAAATAGCTAATTGAGTAGCAAATACGCTACAAAGCAAAACATCCTCAAGTATAATGTGTCCTTTGCAACAATGCATCTGAGATCTATGTAGACCCCAGAGGGGTTCTTAGAAAATAAAATGGTGGATGGCTGTAGACCAAAACTTCCCACTTTTGCCCACTTGCCAGGAAAAAAAAGACAAAAGAAAGCTTAGATAGGAAACACCAACAGGTAGATGAAATAGTGAAGAGCCATTTAAGCTTATGTCTTCAGGTAACTGGGTCTTTTGTAACTAGATATATCATTAGGGCTGCCCTTTTTTAAGAATGCCTATAATGTGCTCTCAAAATTGCACATGTGCCCATCAGCCCCCCAAGTTCGGGGAGCCTTGTTCTACTACATATCAGCAACCTACAGAACCTACTCCCTCTGGTGTAACATCTATTCTTGAAGTAAGCTATCCTATGAGCAAAAATGAACAAAATCATAACTAGGAAGCCACCCTAATCTGAGCACATAAGATTATCTCTTAATGCCCAAGCTACTATTGCATCTATTCAATGCAATTCTCCTCTCAAACTACAGAACCTCTGGTCCTCCCCTTCACAACAGCACAATGCCATGGCTAACCAGCTTCCCTGACCAGAGCTCAGCAGCAAATCACTGACCTCCTAATTTTACATAGCTAAATTCATTTCCTATGTTAGGACTTAGGCAGAAATCTCACATAAAATATGAGCTAGATAAGGACCTTTATAACAAAGAACAATGAAGCCAAACAAACCAGATGATTGGGCTTTAACTGCCTTTTACAGTCAGTGGTTCAAACCTGCAGCTTTTTCTTCCTAATTTTCCCACAAGCTAACAGATTCTTTGGGCAGTGTTAGTGGCAATGAAGCTGAGCTGTTGTAGAGTGTTCACAAAGATGTCAACCACAGACTAAGAACCACAGGCTGTCCACTTATTTCTCAGTATGAAAACCCCAATCTTCCCCCATGATTATACAATGGTGGCTTCATCTTACCTGCAGCCATGATTTAAACAGCCATTTCTCATCACTTTGCATACTGGAATAAACGTAGTTCTCACCTACCCTTAATCCAATATTTTCCCACCACGGTTTCAAGCTATGTAAAATCTTTAACCTTTTGCTGACCATTAGCAGGCAAGGTCAGGCGATCTGTTGCAGTTATGGCATGAAATGTATTTTGCACAAGTTTGGAGCTATGGATACCAGTCAGCTTTTGTTCAGCCATTTCTCTCCCAAAATTTGTCCTTAGGGCTTACGCTTAAGAACCATTCATTTAGTGACCATTCAAAGTTACGACAGCACTAAAAGCTACTCATGACTGGTCCTCGCAGTTATGACTGTTGAAATGTCCTCGCGGTCACATGATTGTGATCCGGGCACTTGGCAACCAGCTCGCACTTACGATGGTTGCAGTGTCCTGGGATCACGTGATCTCCATTTGCAACCTGCCCGGCTGGCTTCCAGCAAGCAAAATCAATGGGGAACTGTGCAATTCACTTAATGACCACAGTGATTTGCTTAATGACCGCTGCAAAAAATGTCAGAATCGGGTGCAGTCATGCAATGCCTCACTTAATGACTGCCTCGCTTAACAATGAATTTTCTGGTCCTTACTGTGGTTAAGCAAGGACTACTTGTATTTGTGTTTTCATCTGTCATCTACCCTTACCCCACCCACCCAATTTTTGAAATCGACCATTCTCTGGGCTTCCAAAGTGGTAGAGAAGAAAAGCACAGGCCTCTACCCTTCTATCTGGAGAAGAAGAGAGGGCATACCTGGACAACTTTTAAATGGCATCAGTGAGGAATCTACATTTAGATGCAGTCCACCCTCTCTCCCTTAATACAATATCCTAAAATAATGTTGAACTGAGTTTTGGCAGATTATTTGCCAGTTTTCTGTACTGTATTTATCAGTTTCAGTCACTTTCCCCACTGAAATAAGGGACATGGTGACAAGCAGCTGGTTAGTTTCAGTTATTTAGCTGTAGAGAGCCTAGCTAGTTGCACAATCAGGACAGGGTCTGTCTTCCTTCTCTCTGAGGCTATTTCAATCCTTGTCTCTTTGTGCCTGCATCTGATTATACTCTCCAAATTAGAATATTTTTGGCACTGCTCAGTTAATGAGGATACTGTGTCTTTCAGCTAAATTTCCCTTGTATTTTGACCATTTTCAGTGTGTGTGTGTGTGTGTGTGTGTGTGTGTGTTGTTGCCCAGAGTCCACTGGAGATGGGTGGCCAATAAATTTAAATAAATAAATAAATATTCTCTGGTGACTTCTATGCTCCAGCTTGGTGATGCATGATAAGATCTCCATCTTTTCCTTGCATAGCTTTTTAGTGGGGTGGGGGATGGGAACGTCCATCCCACAAGTTCAGGCTCTCCCTTCTGGCAGGTAGACTCTCCACCCTGGCCTGGCAACTTGATTGTTTCCTAACCATGGATCCGACTTGACCTACTGAAATGCATCTTAAAAGACTGAGGACAAATGTTTACTTAAGCCATCTGTAGCCTGGTTCTCTCTCTTCTACCTATGTCTGTGTTTACATTTCTGATTAAAAAAAAAAAATCAGATACAGTTCTTAACCATTTTGAAACCAGCATGGAGCCCTAGAATTCTATGGGTCATTTTTCAGTGCTGAAATTCTAAGTATGTTTCTTCTTTTACACTCCTCCACTCCCTTTGATTGATTTAACTTCCTAGAACAGGTTAAAAAATGCATATTTTCTTCTGTGTGAACTCCCTCTCCCCTTTGATAATTTAGTTTTGGGTTTTCTGCACACCTGTCTACTAATAAAATGCGAAATAAAACACACAAAAAATTAGAATATGTTTGGCACTACTCAGTTAATTTTTTACTTTTGTAAAGTATATCTTTATAATGGGGAACCTTCTTCCCAATAGTTTCTTCATTTTATAAAATTTTAAATGTAAATATACAATGGGATGTGGAAGGAGAAATCGACCCACTAGCCTAGAGAAGCCAATGACTTGTGAAATTGCAGAATTATAAAACAATGCCACCTCCACCTCATTCATGCTGATTGGTGGATGTTTTCCACAGGCTGGTGAGATGTTGAAGATAAATGGCAGTGAAACCAGAGGAGGAAACCAATCAACATTAGGCACATTTGCAGATTTGGACAATGAAATTCAGCAGGGAATGGCTACAGAGGCAGGATAAGGACTGCCAATGAAGACAACATATTTTATGATGGTGTTATTTTGTGCTGACACAAGGGAGGTGCGGGCAGCACTTTAAATCAACAGGGAGAAAATGGTTCCTGCTTTGTGACTTCTTTACAAAGTCAGAAAAAACTGTTTTTGTCTTAAGCCATGAAACTGTCAATGCCAACAATTCTCTAAATGCATGCAGCCTCTCCCCACAGAATTGGGCAATGCCAAACAATAAACACACAACTATATCAGTCTATTCTTAATCAATTCAATATGACTACAGCAATTCATACTTTAATTGGTCACCAGTGTTTGAGCATCAAATTGACAAAGCCAACATTTCTTCTTTTGCCTATACATGCAAGAACAATACACAGTAAGATAATCTTCTGCATTTTATCATACTTAGTAGCTTTCATATTTTTATCACACTCTAACAGTGAAAATATTGTAACATACTTTCTTGTCAAATTTCACTACTATTGCTAGGGCCTTTATCTTAAAGATCTGCTATATTCCTGTGATTCAGTATTCTTTTCTCTGTAATCTATTTTCCACAAAGCTACAGCCAAAAGTGAGCAAAACCAGTAAAACTATAGAGTTCGTTTTTCTTTTCTGGATCAGAATAACAGATTTAACATTTGGCATCCTTCCAAACAAATATGCCCTGTTGCTCTGGGATGAATCTTTTGAGAAGTAGCATAGTTCCCATACAACCTGTTCTTCCTTAGATGAAGCCATGTTTCTATGTTCATTTTTTATTTTCATCTGCTATATATCTATCCACCCACCTACCCACTCAGCCACCCACTCATTCATCAACACAGTCATATGCACAGAGAGGTACCCACCCACACTTACAAAAAAGTAGTATTTGGAGAGATTTGGAGTTAATCTTTAAAACCCACTGGTTTGATTATGGAATAATGAAAAAAGTTACAGACCAAATATAAGTTGAAAAAATACAAACACAAATGCAAGCACAAACACACACAAATCATTTCTAAACAATGAGTGTCTTATAACAATGTATTACTTCACTTGTACTGCAGCAATCAAAAATGAAAATTCAAATCAAAATCTGCAACTTGGAGAAAAAAGTAAATCAAGCTAGAAACGAAAAATAAAGGAAGTCATGGAAGCTTCTTTCTCATAGAAATACTGTGACCAAACACACATGAGCATATCATAAGCAAACAAACTTAAAAACAAAACAAAATTATTAATGGAGAAAAGGCCTGTAGCCATTTCGTTTATAGTAACATAAATGGTTTACAGGTATCTGAATATTGCAAAGGCTAACGCTGCCTTTGACACTTTTATTAAGACACACTGTAAAAATCAATAATTAGTTTGGTTATCACTGACTCATAAGCAACAGCAATGATACAGACAGAACAGTGACACCAGAGAGCAAACTCTGCAGATACATTTCTGCAAGGCAGCATAATTAATGTTCAATATAAATGTTTCTATAGTTTCAAATACCTGTTCTATGTCCCAGCAGGTGGCAGCACCTGGCTGATCTTACCTGGCTTAGAAGCTAAGCAGGGTCAGGCCTGGGATGGGGGATCTCCAGGGAGGCTACACTAGACTGGGAGGTCAAAAAAACATTTTAAAAGGCTGCAATGGCAAACCCCTGTCTATCTGGATGCATCCATGAAGTCCCTGGAGTTGAGTTTGACTCAAGGTATAGATCATCTTTTATGAATCTGCTTCATTCATCAGTCATGCTAAAAGGGGAAATTAACATTAAATTACAATCCACAGGTAAATCAGAATAGCTTTCAGTTCTCATTATCTCAAAAGCATGTAATTTGCAACTGCAATTCCTTTTCTGTGTGATCTATTTCATAAGAAATTAAAATTTCATGTTCTGATCAACCTGCAACTCCAGTGAAATGCAGAGATTTGGGGAGAATCGACAATCATTATTAGTTAACTTTCCCATATTGCTGCTTATTATCAAACTTTTTGTAAAACCCAAACGCCATTTGGGTACAATAGTTATAGTATATGCTACTTATTTTTATTTTTTTTTCAATCCTGCCTTTCATCTAGTAATTCAAGGCAGCATCCATAGCACTTTCTCCTCCAATTTTCCTCAAAGCAGTTCTCTAAAGCAGTTTGGGCTGGGAGAAAGTTACTGGCCCAAAGCTCCAGAGGATCATCCATAGCCTGAAGGTAAATTAGAACCAGGTTCTAGTTCAATGCCTTACCCACTATACCACCCCAGATCTCTAAGATGTTAAATTTAGAAAAAAATCCTATGAATACAAAGTATCAGAAAGTAGTTCTGTACCAACCACCATCTATTTAATACAACTCAAAGCTTTTTTGCAGAAAACCAAGAGAAACAGGGCCTACCAAAGCAAGTGTTATCCTGTGTAGCAAATGATCTTCCTTAAATGTGCCTATTCTCCTCCTTTTCTCATTCTTTTTCATACCTTACTGCAAAGTAGACATTCTCAATCTAAAGAAGTCACCAGTAAATTACCCAGATGCATTGCATAGTTTCTCTTCAATAGTTCTTTTCCATTATTTTTCTATGCTTTCCAACCAAAAGAATTAGAATGCATTATTAAAATAAATTATTTCTGCCCCCTTCCAGACACTGCCTGAGTCAAGAGTATTTTGTTTAGAGACTTAGGCATAAGGGCAAACTGTGTACCAAAAGAACAGGGAGGCAATAACATACACAGAAACACTGAGACCAAAGCACCACTTAAATCTCAGAGATTGTCTTTTTAATTTTACACGTGTGCATGTGTGCATACACATGCATTATATCCTTACCCTGTAACAATAATTTTATATTAAACTCATGATCTTGGAAAATATTTCAGTGATTTGGGATTCATGATTAAAGTCTTAACACACAGCACCAAGGAACTTCACATTAATTTGGAAGGCTTATCACTCCATTGCTTATTTTAGAACTTCCACACTATACACAACAAAAATTGGACACAAGAGGGGAGAATGCTTAAGTATTAATTAAATGTTCTGAAGTCATTTTAAGTACACTGTTTTCCTTCCTAACTCTTGCAACAAACAAGAAAATATACTTAAATACACCTTGCCTTGAGATATTGGAACACTGACAACATTCAACTTAATATGCGTACACTATGTACCAGAAAATTAACACTTGCCCAAATCTTCCACATGCTTTGAAATATTTATTGTCTTGTTGAGAAATAGCTTTAAGTTCAATAAGGGTGTCAGGAAGAATTCTCAGTTTACTTTTGTTGTCATATGTATTCTGATATAGTCAAATAGTATTCTCTTAACACTGCAAAATCTGATTACTTACTCAGATTTTGTCCCCCGCTTCAGTACAGTAGGATACAGTTCAGCCCCCACATATTGAAATGTAAAAGAGATTATTATAATATAAACAAAGTTTAGCAGAAACTCCCTTACCCATCAGGATTAATGATATATCACATAGAAAGAGAATACATTTTACTTTCTTAGGTACTATACTTCCTTACACCCAATCACCTGTGGCAAATTTTAGTATGTTCCCCACTACAAAGAACCCATTTCCCTTTCTGCTATTTGTCCACAGACGTTAGCATTAGGGCCAAGTAGTTCTCTTGCTCAACTCCTCTCTGGTTGTTATGCCTTAATCCTACATGCTTGTCTTTAGCACAGCTAGCAATACTGGCCAGTTATCAGTCTTACAGCACTCTCTTGTCTGCAGTCCATCAGAGAGGAAAGTGACTTTCTCGTGACAAGTCCAATTACTTTCTTGAGCAAGAGTCTTGGTATCAATGTTCAGCTTCTGGAGATACGCTGAAGTACTCTGCCTAAACACATTTGCATGACCTTATATTTAGAAAACAAAATCAGACGTTTTTGAAAGAAGATACACAGACCTGTCCCTATTTAATCCAAAACTAAGTCATTGCCTATAGCTATGATTACATAAACTGTCTAGAACTGATTAATTATAGAAGTGTTTACACAGCTTATTCATATACATGACTGTCAAATAATGCATGTAGCATTGTGGATTTAGAATCGTCAAACAGAAACACAGCACCTCCATTAAATTTATATGGCTCACATTTTATCTATCTGCAGTTAACATGGTTTGATCCTAAGAAGTAATGGGGGTCATCCAGTTGCACCTCTGCAAAGATCTGTTTTACACTATCAATTATTCAAAAAACACCAGAATGCAACTGAAGTCAAAAGACCACCACCAGATTAAGGTTGCAATCTTAATCTGTTTACCTGATTATAAATCCCAATGAACTCAGTCAGACTTATTTCTGAGAAGACATGCACAAGATTGTGTTGTAAGAACCACTGCTTTAGCTGCTCACACTAGAGAGATGTTATTAACTTATTTATCATATATACATTCAAACTATTTTTTTTTAATATTATGGATATCCCAAGTAGTTACTTCTACATCAGGGCTCCTGAGATTATGTATTTGTAAACATTTAGTAAGTAACAGCTCAGTAACACAAACTACGTTAAAATACTTGACTTCACTTATTTTTTTCAATTCACTATATAACGCTTTGCATTTGCCATCTAGATAGCAAAAAATTCCATTTGCATTTTCAGTTGTCGCACCCATCCTACAAACTTTTCACATGACTGTGATCATAATTTAATCTAACATAGCTTCCAGAGGTTTCCTGAGTCTGCGGTGCTTAGAAGATAACTGCAAACAGGAAAGTTGTAATGAAAAATCAGCAACCAGAAGAAAAAGATAATATCAATGCAATGAATGCATGCATGGGAAAGTGGATAGTTAATTGAAATTTAAAAGAATGATAAATAGTTGATAGATGCTAAAGATATCTCTGGACAACTATCATCCCAATTCTGAAAGAGTTACTTAAGCATAACTCCAACTCAAGTCAATCTACTTCCATTTACATCAACAAGTATTGGATTCAGAACTGAATTTTAATTACTTCTACAATAAAACAGAATACAATAATTATGAACCATGTACTACCTAAATTTCATTCCAGTGAATTTTTTTAAAAAGTGTCACAACTGTCTTATTATTGGTGTGAGGTTTCTCAGGAGTAGCACTACCATGAATCCTAGCAACCTGGATTAAGAGACAATTAATTCCTAAATAAGGTTGAAATCACCCTTCTAATTTTTAGTTTTGCCAACTTAGCTTATAAATATTTTACTCCACAAACAGTCATGACAAGATGTGCCATAGACACAGAGCCAAAGGGTCTCCTAACAGCCAAAATTGTGAGAAAGACCACTTGCTTTCCAAAGATTTTTGGACAGAACTGGTATCACAACTCCTTGCCTCACAGCTGTCAGATACAATTTGCACATACAGCTATTCCAATGGTTGGAATGAAGAATTTGGCATTAAAAAAACCCACCAGACTTTTCTCCCTCCCATGCACTCAACTCCTTCAACCACTCATTTGTTCTTTCAGAACCAGACACTCTGATTTCCAAGAAAGTCACAATTCTCTTAATAAGAGCTATTCTTCCCAAATGCCACCAATAGGCATC
This sequence comes from Python bivittatus, assembly GCF_059951505.1. NCBI lineage: Eukaryota > Metazoa > Chordata > Lepidosauria > Squamata > Pythonidae > Python > Python bivittatus. The sequence continues at coordinate 2,361,263 of NW_028277112.1, read as the reverse complement.
AAAACACAATGTTCTCAGCAGCACAAGAAGTTCTCTTAGCGGCTCACTACACTTCTTCACTGAAATTTACACAAGCCTCCAAAAATATCACTGCTATTCATTCAACCCATGGCACCTCAGCTGTACATGGCAGCAATCTAATCTTTTCCACCACCCACAAAACGTGAAGGTTTTATTTGTACGCGATTTTAGTACAGTACCAAGCTTTATTTAGCGTTCACTACTCTAGCACCTCAGTTTACAGCCCCTGCACGCTGTTCCTAGGCAAGGAAGAAGGGTCACTCACTCCTGCATCGCTTAAAAAAAAAAAACTTAATATGCTAGCAATGAGTTTCCTCGCCACTCCAGCCGAGGCAGGATGCGTTGGATAAAAAGCACAGGGAAGCGGCGAAGAATGTGAGAAGGGCGATTAATGTCGATCTTGAACTACAGAGCCACAAAACCGAGGCGCTCAGGCATTTTATGGGACTGGACCGCTTTCAAGAGTTCGCCTACCCGTGCTGCAATTCATGGCAAATTTGACTGCGGCCGGCACCATCACCTTCGTCGGACAGGAAAAAACGTGTTGAATGTGGACATTCCTGCAACATCCTCCCCCGCCCCCCTCCGCTGCCAGCGCCGTCTGCCCGCAGTCTCCGGCAGTCCCGCGTGCCCGGAGACACGAGCTGCCGCGCACGCAACCGTTGTGACGGCTGCTAAACGCCTCGGCGCATTTCCTACCGGGCTGCCTCCGCGTCCCCGCCCACAGGGCCCCGGGCTGCTCGGGGCCCCCATGCAGGTCGGGCCCCAGCCTTGCAGCGGCTCCTGAACTTCCTCCGCTCGGCAGAGCTCGAAGCCCGGGCGGGGGGAAGCAGGAATGGGAAGCTGCCGTCCACGCGCCGCGCCTGCAGCCCCGCGCCCGTCGCGGGGAAAAGCAGCAGCCCGGCCGGCAGCGAAGCCCGCGGCCTCGCGCGCCCCTTCCCGCCCCCGGGCTTGCAGGAGGCCTCGCTGCGCCGCGCAGGATCTCGCCCGGCCATGCACCGTCCCGGGCCGGCGGGCGGGCCCCTCTCGGCGTCGCCCTCGCTAGGCCGCCCAGACGCCCGGAGGCACCCCTCACCTTCGGCGGCCGCCTCTCCGGAGCTGGCCCGCGCGCCTCCGAGCGCGGCAGGGACAAGGCGAGTGCGCAGAGCCTGCCCGCTGCTTCGCCAGCACTGCGGCAGCCGCGCCGCGCCGCTCCCTCCCGCCGCCGCCGCCGCCGTCCCAGCCAGGCAGCCCGAGCCGCGTACAGGCTGGCCGCCCTCCCCGCGCGCCGCTCGCTCCTCCTCCGCGCCCTCGCCCCTGCCAGCCCGCTCCGCGCGAGTGGGGACCCAAGCGCCGCCTCCCCGCCTGGCTGGGCTGTCACGCTGCTGGCTGAGGAGCGGGCGAGCTCTCGCTGGTGCCGGCTCGGAGCGCTCCGCCCGCTGCCTCCTCGTGCGGGCGAGGCGGGGAAAGGGCCGCTGGTGGCCCCGGAGGGGGACACGGGGGACCGGGCCCGCCGGGGGGAGGGCGCTGGGGCGCGGAGGACGTCGGCGCCTCGCTCCCCCCGCGGGTCTTTTCCCTCTTGCCCTTGGGCCTTGGAACGGAACTGGCCGCGGCGACGCCAGAGGCTCGGTTGCCTCACGCGGGGTTGCGCTGCAGCCCCGTCCGCTCCGCTTCAGCCCTTCAGAGGAGTCGCCGGGTTTTTTCTGGCCGAGCTCCCGCGCCTTCAGTTCCAGTACCTGCAGACACGTGCACGCGCCCGCGCTCAGCCCCCCCGCCTTAGTCCCATTTATTAGCCGTAAGACCCGCGCGTTGCGATGCTGGCGCCTGTGGCGGCGTTTCTTCGCATCTCCATGCCCAGGAAAGCTGCACAGGCAAAGTTTGGTTACTGGAAGAGTACACCAGGGTTGCCGTGCTAGGGGTTAAGAAGGGGCAACCTGAACTTTCTCGTGTGCTGGAATTCCATTGGGTAATGTTGGCGCAAAACGGCCTTCCCGCGTCTGCTTTTGGGAACTGCAGTACGGTACATCTCGAAGGTACCATACAAATCTGGCCCAAAACACAACTTCTAAAGAGCTCTGTTAAAAACAGAAGACTGTCTCATAGAGTATGAAAGTGCAGTGTTCTAACATGAGAGAAAATCATTTAAATAAAATATTGATTGTAAATTTAGAATTGCATCAGCTTATTATGACTGTGAATAATAATATTATTACTCAAACAGCAGTAAGGTGTGTGCAATCCTGTACATTTATGGCAGAGTACCAAAAACATGCTGAGTTGAAATGCATTTTTTAAATAAGAAATGTGAACAATCTTGCAAAGGGATCTTGCTATTTAAACTGCTGTAGGAATGTGATCAGAAAAAAAAAAAATCAGACTTCCTCATTCTCTTACTTTCCTCATGCTAACCTATCATGACCAGGATTAAATCTGGAACCCTCATTCTTACCTTTCTCATTTACCAATTCCAAAAAAGGGCTGATTTTTTTCTGGCGTTGTGCCAAGTGATGTCAGAACTTTTGGTCTGAGAAACAAAAAACAAGTTCCTGGAGCTGTGCTTGTTTGGGTTCATTCCTCCAATAAATTACTGTATATCTGGGAAGAAACCCTTTCATCAATTTGCCAGAGGATGAAGAGAAATTATATTCCACCATTTAGGATGGGGAAACACCTGGAGGGTGGCAGCAATGGTGGACAAGTTGCTATTGATGCAACCAGCACTCTGTTGCAGTGGATCAGAGAAGGCAACATGTTGCACCACCATTGAATGAAATGCTGCCATCTCTGTCATGCTGCTGGGAAAGATGCTGGTAGCCACACTTGTTAGGGAGGGAAAAGCTATTTTGGCCTCCTTTCATTTTTTTCATGTTCATTCTCTTGTAGAAGAATCTCAGTGCTGTGTACTATTACTACACCTTTCCACTTGTGGAACTTGTTTGATTGTTTCTCAATATTATTCTTAGGAAGAGGGCTCTGGATTATAGATGAAATAGATATTTAAAATATGAAAACATGCCAATTTATGATGAAGCTCCAAGGATGTTTTCTTTATGATCAGGCATATGCATAAATCACCCATGTAAAAATTGTGAAGTTTTAAGCACTTACTGTAGTATTTAAGTGTTTAAAGCAGAACATGCAAATTTTTCTGATCTAGAATCATCTTTATTTCAAGTATGCATTTTGCAACTGCTATTAATACTTCTTCACCACCATATATTGGAATGGTGTGGCTGTTCTATAGGTTCGACACACCTAAATTGAGACCGTAATCTACTTGAGGGATACCATTCATTGCTGAAGGCCAGCAGTTTAAAGCAGATATTTGTTGGGTGTATGGGTGCTTCTTAAAATCTTGACCCCCCCCCCCAATGGAACAAATGAAAACAAGTCTTACAAAGAAAATTTATTAATCTTAAATGAAACCTTGTCCATAAAAACATGCAATATTAAACGGTGTACGTGCAATAATCCTAAAACATACGTATGACCCTTATGCACATATATATAGACATGCAATGAACCCAGATAACACTCCTGACCCAAACAACAGGCAAGACTCCCTCAAACACACTAAAATAATACATTCATACATACCCATCATGCTGTTCTCTTTTGTGATAAGCAACATTATGCAAAGTGCATAAAAGAAATAAGAAGTAATAAGGAAAAGAAATTCAAAACAGGAGTTGGGGGAAAAAAAATCTTTACTAGGTCTAGTTTATACCAACATTATTCACTTAGAAATTATTCCATATTTTCTATCCTTAGAGATTATTACTGTTTCCATTATATCCACGCATCCTTTATATTTTAAACTTCTCACCTCTCTTGGAAGACCTCATCAACTCCATCCAACCATGACTTTTTCAGAATTCCTCTCAGTCCTATACTCTTCATATATCTGTTTTGCAATTCCATCCTCATTCATTCTTTTTCTATGTCCAAACCACCTCAACATATTTTTTTATATTTGTTACTCACTTTTGTATTCTGTCCATATTTATTCATCTCCTTTTATTCTTGATCTATTTTTATTCTACCACATCCATACTTAAATAATTCACCAACTGCATTCAGCTTACTTTGAAGTTTCTCTGACAACCTACTTCTCATCACCCTATAGCAAAGAAGCATGCTTTTAGGAACAGCCATTTTGCTTATTTTGAGAGACATCGCTGTCAACAAATTACATGCTACCCGCTACCAGTCTACCTACATTTGAATATCTTAAAATATCTGAGTGATACATTGCATGTGCCTCCTCGTAGGTGGGATGGAAGCTGCGGTGTGTTGGCTTGCAAGGAAATATCCAGATAGAGATCCTAGCTTGTATAGAAGAGGATGAACCTGCTTGGGGTAAAAGTGGTCTTTGTATTTGTGATCTACTGGGCCCAGCTGACTAGTATTGTGTCTTATTAGCCTGGAATGCTGCATATGGTATAATTAAGACAAAGGCTGGTAAATTTATCCTACTAAAAAAATCATAGGAACACCCTAAAAACATAAAACACAACCAGATAATATGCAACCTTACCTGAAACCCCAAATGCTCTCACAAGGGATAAAAAAAAGATCACGACATACAGAAAAACTCCAAAATGTACAAGAAAAAGCCACTAAAATGGGTGACATTCAAACCAAAAATTCAGAAACAATTTTAAAAAATCCAGTCAACACAAATACACAAATGGAGAGAAGCCCAGCATGATCCTCTTTCCAAAACCAGTGACTGGGTGTCTTACAGGTATCAGGAATGTGACTGTTTTGGTGGCTTGGATTTATTTATCAATTAGAAGTATATAACTGCCCATCTCACAACAAGTGACTCTGGGTGGCGTATGACAATGACTCAAGGTTCAAGGTTCAATGTGTAAAGTTTAAATAGAGAATTACTGGAAAATTAAATGAAAACTTGTGCGTAGTTTCACTTGTTCTGGACTGTACACTTAAAAATGAATACTGAGTGTTTCTCACAGTTTTTATGTTGCTGGTTTGTTTGTTTGGATTTTTTGTATATGAGTGGGTGTAAGCTGCTTGGAGCCACAACATGGGAGTGGGCAGCATATAATATTTCAGAAATAAATAAACAAAGGTAAAACAATTAGGTGCAGTATCTGCTGAATATTTTTGTTCTATTGCAACATTATATGTCATGCCTGATACATTACTAGACACAATTAGGCTTCCCTAACAGTATGATGCAACAGGCCGATCGCTTCCTAAAAACTGTCAACTCTGTTTGAAAAGGTCTGTCTTACAAAATCTAAAAGCACTAGGTTTTTTTGTCAAGTCTAGAATGAGTGATAGATGCTCAGACTCATCAGGAGCATTTAATTACAACCTAGGCTTGCCAAAGCACTAAAAGAAGCAGTTTTAACAAATGAGCTACAGCTCCCCCAGCAAAAATCTAGAGGACCATTAGAGGGCAGCAAAGAGGTACACAAAGCTCAGATTCTTTGCTACCCTCTAATGGTTGCAGCCCAGATCCAGCAGCCATACTTTCAGAGGTAGGGATTTTTTTTAAGGTAGCAAGGTGATAATTTACAAGAAAGTTAGAGCATGGTTCTCAAAGTTTGCATTACCACAGCTCCCTAAACTGATAAATAAATCTGTGTGATCTCCAGCATGAATATAACAACTTCAATGGTGTTAGGGTTGGGCAAGAAATAAATATGCCACTTTTAATAATTATATTTTAATCTATATACCACAGGAATTCTCAAGCCCCTGCAATAGAGCAACTGCCCACTGTGCACTTGGACAGTCAAAATAAGGAGCAAGACCCTAAGTGAGTTCTGACAGTGGATCAGCATGAATATCTGTTCATGTTCCATTCAACAAAACCTACAATATGGTATCTTTTCACAATAAAGGTTTACTTATCTATTTTATCAGCATAGAGCATGCTCAGAAATGAAAAAATCCAATATTTCCAAAGGTTACTGCTTCTGAGCATTTTCCGCATTGGTCACTGGATATCCGAACCTTTATTAACTGAATCAGTGCAAGTATGAAATGCAGTGACTACGAACTTTATCTGTACTTGTGACATCTGTGTTTATTTTTTAGCCTTGTAAAACGGTGATAAGAGATCTGACTTATATATGACTAAAGACTTTTGCTGCCAACAAAGTCACAATAAAACAAGAGCCACATTATTGGAGAGTTAATTAGGGTCTGTGGATGTTTGACAATCTCAGAGACAAAAGTCTCCTGTTTAGAGTTATCTGTGACAGAAGAAGTACTTTTATAACCCTCTATACATAATCTATTAAAGAAACTGTAAAGTGTGACCTAGCAGAACCTCCTCTAGAAATTGCAATCTACTTTATGTCATTCTCCTGTCTTCTGTTATAGTTAAATTAAATGCTTAAAGCTGGGCATACAATGAAAGGAAGGTTTTTCCCCCCCAAGAATCATGTGGCAGATGGCAGAAAGATTTGGAGGCTATTCCATTTTTTCCAGACTTATTGTCCAGATTGAAACACAATTTTATTTTGTTGTGTGTAAGATGATTTGTAGAGAGCCAGTTTGGTGTAGTGATGAAGGCATCAGGCTAGAAACAGGAGACTTGGAGTTTCAGTCCCATCTTAAGCGCAAAACCAGCTGGGTTTGGGTCAGTCACTCTTTCTGAGCCCTAGGAAGGAGGCAATGGCAAACCACTTCTGAAAATCTTAGCAAGAAAACTGCAGGGACTTGTCCAGGCAGTCGCCAGGAGTCAAAAACTGACTTGAAAGCAACCCCCCCCAAAAAAGATTTGTGGATATATAGTAAATAATCTATACCTAGTGTGTGCAGGTATACGCCTTACAGTTTTGTACTGTTGGTTACTAGAATCTTAAAGTGTTTACAATAAGCAGAAGAAATATTGTTACCTGAGAAAGAGAATAAAACCACCATTCATTTTTCGTTCCATGCACAGAAGAGGCTGGCAAGTGAATATGATTTCAACTTTGTAATGATGCAGAGTATTCTTTACAGGTTCAGAGTGAGCCATATGGCACAGACAGAATGAATGGGGAGATGCTTCTTTACAACATCTGTAACTGGAAATTGTTGCCTTTCTCTGCCTAATGATTAGAGCCAGCCTACTGTATGACATAGGATGGATTCCTTCTTCTTCCTAAGCTTTATGTCTCCTCCATTCATAAACCTTTGTTTCTAACAACTGAGGGTTGGTGAGACTTTTTGCGATCTCACTGAGAATCAAGTCAATTAATAGAAAGGGAACACAAAATGCTGCTTTTTGCCAGCTCAGGCACCTTCTAGGATTGTGGGTTTCAATTCCCAGAATTCTCAGCAATGGCCATTCTGGCTGGGGAATTTTAGGATTTGGTCCAAACATCTGAAAGATGCCCAGATTTGGGATGACTGATGTGGAAAAAGAGGCACAGAAGAAAAGCAGAATGAGATAGTATTCATATGTAGTTACTCTAGACGTCACTGATAGATAGAAATAGCTTCATTTAACAGACCTCCATTTAATAGATTTCAGATTTAATGGACAAAATTTCAGACTTAACATCCATTTAGCAGACAATCACCATCATTTAGTGAACAAAATGTGGTAACTCCAAATTCAGTCCCAGACAACTATTTATATAATTATGAAATATAAATGTATACCAATTATATAAATTTGAATGTAATGGACCTTCAGATTTAATGAGCGCCCCTTCCTGCAAATGATTCACTCAACTGAGGTTTTACTGCATTAGTGATAACTTCTATATGTGATTGAGGGTACCACATCATCTCATAAACTCAGAAGTTATAAAATAATGTTTCCAGCTATCTCCAAAAATGTGTGTGTCTCTCTCTCTGTGTATATAAAACATGCAAATTGCTAGATAGTGCATTTAACAGTTACAGCTGTAAACAGGAAATACATGTACATGTGAAGCAAATATTTAAAGAAAAAATATATTGCTATGAAACATTGCAAAGTGTTGATAATTTTTTTTCATTTGTTTATCATATAACTGTCGAAATGGGATGAGACCATATATAGATAGGATAAAGACAAAGTGATTAACTGGTGTCAGTTTAACAAGACTGCTGTAATGTATTACTTATAAAGCCATCATTTTCAAGACAACTGAATTTTGCTTATGATGGTTTATTTAATTCTTTCCTTGTCATATTTTGAATGTTTAAGGTGAGTAGTTAAGGTGTCACCTTTTTGACAATAATATATTAAAGATAAATTCACATGAGAATTGGAAAATAATCCAAGAATATTAAAATGCTTTAACCCATAAAGTATTCTCCTATACTGTCTACTTAGTAGTGTATTTGTTAACAAACCAAGTATTGCAACATGAATTTTGTTTCTGTTGCTCCCTTTTTTTAAAGAGAGCCACCAAAGCCAGATAAACATAGCCTCAGAGTGTCTCAATACTCACTGAAGTGGGGAACATATAATTTGAGCATGTAAACGAAAAAGAAAAGGAAAAGCACTTTTAAAAAGCATCCAAATGTTGGCTAACTTAAGACTGTTTGTTATTTGTTTTTTAACTGATAATAGTTGAACCAATAGACAGGAGAGGGGGTCAAAAGCAGCTTTTACCCAATCTGCTAGTCATATAAATATGCTGGACTTAATACTTGAGGTTTGGACTTAATATTAGAGAATTGCTATGTATTAAAGCTGAATTGTTAGGACGAATGTGAAAAGAGACTGCCAAAGCCCAAGAAACAGAAGGAAGCCAACTTTACATCAGAACAAATGGTGGAAATTGCCAAGAAAAAGGAGTAGCCAAAGCTAAGAAAGACAAGACCTCAAGAAAGGACCTAACAAAAAAAATTCAGAGAGTCCAGAACAGCCAAGAAGTAATATTACAACAACATCTGTAAAGACATTGAAAATGGAAACAGACATGGAAAAACAAGGAAAATCTTCCAAAAGATCCCCAAACTCAGAAGATGGTCCCAACCTCAAACTGGCATGCTAAAAGATGCCAATGGACAGATAGTAATCTGAATCAAACTATACCGAATCAAATCAAAGATGGAAGAAGTATCCTGGAATTCTGTACATTAGGGTTCTCAACATCTAAAATACCTTAGAAGAGAGTTCCTATTTAGAAGAACCCGTAGTATTAGAAATTATATTAGCACTCTGGTCATTACCAAGACAGCTACCAGAATGGATGGATTAACTGCAGAAACATGACAAGTGATGGGAGAAGAATCAGTAAAGGTTCTAACCAAACGATGCCAGAAGATATGGAGGACAACAGAGTGGTAAGAGATTGGAAGAGGTTGGTCTACATACCAATACCAAAGAAAGGAGATTTATCAGAGTGTGCAAACTATTGTACAATATCCTTATTTTCACATACTAGAAAAATAATGCTTAGGATCATCCAATATGGATAGAGCCCTACATGGAAAGGGAGATGCCACATTATTCAAAAGACCAGAGAACAAGAGACATTATTGCTTTTTTTCTCATATGATTTTTTAAAATTAAATTTCAGAAAACAGTAAAATACAAAAAGAGTTGATGCATGTTGGATAATTGAGAAACCCAAATAATATAAAAAAGAAGTCAAATAACTATGTGCTACATTGATTATAGAAAGGCCTTTGATTGTGTTGACCATGTCAGGTTGTGAAATGTCCTTAGGAAAATGGGAATCCCAGAACAACTCATTGTCTTAATAAAAAATATATTGTTTATTTATGTGCCATCAAATTGTTTTCGACTTCTAGCAACTACATAGATAGATCTTCTCCATGACGATCTATCCCTAACCTGTTCTTTCAAGTCTCCCAATGATGCATTCATTGCCGCTGTAACTGAGTTCAGCCACCTTGCTGCTGGTCATCCTCTTCTTCTCTTTCCTTCTACCTTTCCCAGCATATATACATAGGACAAAAAGTCAGTCTGGATAGAACATGGCTGGCTCCAGGTTGGCAAAGGAGTGAAACAAGGCTATACGCTCTCTCCTCGTCTATTCAACTATATGCTGAATGTATATTAAGGGAATCTGGCTTGAAAGAAGATGAGTGTTGCTTTAAAACTGGACGAAGAAACATCAGTAACCTGCCTCGTGTTGATGGCATAACTTTGATAGCTGAAAATGGAAATTATCTGAAAGCTCTAATAATGAAAGTGAAAAAATGGGACTAAGATTAAATACAAAAAAGATCAAAGTAATGACAACAGGTACAGCCTTACCTGTAAAGCTTCTACCAGCCTTAGAATTGACAATGAAGATACCAAAGTGGTGGATACCCTCTGCCTTTTAGGATCCACTATCAACAGTAAAGGTACCAGCAGTTAAGAAATATGTCACAGACTAGCACTTGTAGAGTAGCAATGAAGGGCTTGGAAAAGTTATTCAGATGCTGTGATGTGCCTATAACTACAAAGATCAGAATTGTGTAGGAAATAGCTTTTCCTCTATTGAAGCCAAAGTTGGACTTTGAAGAAGTATGATAGAAAGAATATTGATACTTTTGAACTTTGGTGTTGGAGAGTATCAACTTGAGAATATGGATAGCAAAGAAAATAAATGGATCATAGAACAAATCAATTCAGAGTTCTCACTTGAGGCACACATGACTGGGTTCAAATTATCATATTTTTGACACATTATGCAAAGACCTAACTCTCTTGAAAAGTTTATGATGCTGGGCAAGATGGAAGAAAACAGAAGAAGTGGATGATTAGCAGCAAAGTGGATAGACTCAATTATAGCAGTAATGAATGCACTGCTGGAAGACCAGAAGGGCCAGGCTAGGAACAGATCTTCCTGGAGAACTTCTAGCTGTGTGGTCGCTAAGAGTCAACAATGAGTTGATGGTACATAATCATATATTAGAGGCATCCCAAGCAAAGTTACTTTGATGTGGACCTCATGTTCTGACTCAGTAAGTTCCATGTACTATACTTCATTCGTGAAAGATAATTCCTATCTTCATTGCCCTATTTACTCCCACTTTGAGTCCTAATAGATCACCACTCAACAACCAAAAACAAGCAAAATTATAGAGCCAATTCTATAGTTCCAAGTAAACCCTAATCAAGTTTCTTTCTCCTAACAATTATATGCAAGCATTTAGTAAAAAGTGTGAAAATGTAAAGGATTACTATACTAGCATTTCATTCGGCATTACATTATGTAATGGAACGTGGTGAAGAAGTTTTTTGCTGAGATCAACAGACCACAAATATTTTGTTTTCTTTTTAATGATAAACTGGGAGTAAAATTATCCCCATGCTTCAGCTGTCATTTCACAGTATCAGCAATGCACAGCATAACCAACTGATTTAATGCTTTTTAACATGTACAAAGTAGTACAACTCCCTACCAGCTGCTTTTTATCAGTCAAGCCACAAAAACGGTAATAAAACAATAAAGAAAAACATGGAAATTGAAAGATAAGGCTGAAACTCTGTCCCTTACCTTTGATATTGTTTCTTATTACTGATGCGCTGTACTGAGCTCCATGTATGTGTAAGTAAATGTTGCATGGATGCAGTCACGTGCAGTCACACCTTTGCTTTTTTATGTAGAAATGCAAACTAAGGGTTATTGAAGGTAAGCAAAGTAAGAAAAATGGGGGAAAGGATTAAGTACTGTCTTTCTGTTACTAACAGTTGTATATAACCCTCATGCCTCTATTCTCTGTACCTCAGCAAATCATTTGTAAAACTGCAATATTTCCTGCAATTTGCATTTCACCAATCTTAAGTTAGTTCTATTCTGTCTCCTCATCAGTTTTGCATTTTTGAAGTATGCATTGTCTGCTGTACATTTTCCCTAAAATATGCATTTTTAAACACATTATTCCCTAATAGAAACATTTTTATAAACTTTCCTTAATGCCAAGATGTTTTGCAAATAATTTCCCCATATCTTTTCCATGCAAGCTTAATGTATACATTTTTGTGAACACTTAATCTATGTACTTGGTATGCATTCTTAAAATTCTGAGCTGATTCACAAAATTTGCCATGTGAATCATTCTGATTTTCAGATAGGTTCACAAAATGTAAATTAGAGAAGTTTTCATTAAAATGCTAATCAAACAAATGTTTTCTTCATCTTACTGTTGGGCAATATGCATTTGTGAAATTAATTTAAAGTTTAGTTCTACTTTTTTACAAATTACTAGGTTATAGAATATGAAGCTCTAAATACACAAAAAGTGATCTAATTATTGAAAAAATGTCAGTGTCTCATTACTTGAAAGATTATTGTATTTGTTCTCAAGCACTGAATATTGGGAGTTGTTCTATTTTTCTGTTTCTTTCTCCCTTTCAGTCGTAGACATGGACTCATGTGAAAGTGAAGGTCTGGCCTGAATCCTATGTGAAAATTCCCATTACATTTCTTCCCAGAGAAGTCTTCAACATCCATGGTCTTTACAAAAATGTTTGTGATATGATTTCTGCCAAGAACGAAGCTGGAAATGGTCATGTTGGCAAATAATATCAAATTCTAGTTGAAACTGGTCATATTCCACTAGGTTTGCATATAATACACCTTCAGATGAAGTTGACTATTCATTGTGCCAGCTCTTCTCAGCCACAGTGGCTGATAACTCTGGGGGTTGTAGTCCCAGCACATCTGGAAGGTGCCAATTTAGGAAAAGTCACTTTATTCTAAATAAAGAATAATCTCTACATCAGGGATCAGAAGCACTGCAAGGTTAGAGTGATCTTCAGCTTCTGGGCTCTGTTCCCCTGGCTAGGTTCCAGTTGCTGCTCTTGCTCTCCCCTTCCTTATCTTGCTTAGGGAATGATGGTGGCAAAAACTTGGAGTAGCACTTGCCTCCTCTCTTTATAGGGCTGGATTACTGCCCAACTGTGGAAAGGTTGCTATATTGACAGAGGCTGCGGCTATTTACCGTTGAAGGTAAGGTAGTTCTCCCAGTGTGAGGCTGACCTGAACTCATCAAACCCTTTGGGTTGTCTAACTAATGAGGATAGAAAACATGAAAGTGATGCCCTCATTTGATACCCACCCAAAGGTAGCATATGATTTGTGTTGTTACTCTTAGACTTGGGCAAATATTGGTGCAGTCCATGGAGAAGAATTCAGGAACTGGGGTAGCTTTCTGGTGGATAAGAAGACAAAATTCTGTTCCAATGAAGTACAGGGCTACTTTAACCGTTATATTTATTTATTTATCAAATTTATATAGCTGCCCGTCTCATAAGTGATTCTGGGCAGCGTACAATAATCAAGTAAAACAATATATAAAAACAATCATTATAAAAAACAATCATTATAAAAATATCAACAATCATTATTAAAAATTAAAATATTATTAAAAATTAGAGTATACAAACCACAAAACACGGAGAGAGCAAATATACCAACTACAACATCAAACACAATAGGGAAGCCATCTTAAAATGTCACTGGTTCCCTGGGACCCTCAAGCCTGGTGACATAACCAGGTCTTGAGGGACTTTCTGAATATTAACAGGGATGGAATTAACCTGACTTTAGGTGTGTGCGTGGGGGGAGAATGTCCCATAAGGTGGGTGCCATGACAGAGAAGGCCCACCTCCTGGGACCCATCAAATGTAAGTTCCTTGCAGTTGGTACCCACAGCATGCCCTCTCTGCTGGATGTAATGGGACGGGCTGATGAAATTGGGGAGAGGCGGTCCCTCAGATAACCTGGCCCCATGCCATGAAGGGCTTTAAAGGTCAAAACCAGCCCCTTGAATTGGACCCAAAAACAAACTGGTAACCAATACAGCTCGTGGAGCAGAAGTTCTGGAGGCACACATAACTGCCCGCACCGCTGCATCTTGCACCAGTTGAAGCTTCTGGATACTCTTCAAGAGCAGCCCTGTGTAGAGCACATTACAGTAGTCCAATCTGGAGGTGACTACGGCATGAGCGACTGTGAGTAGAGCCTCCTGATCTAGGAACAGGCCCAACTGGCACACAACATGAAGCTGTGCAAAGGCCCTCCTAGCCATGACTGCCACCTGCTCTTCAAGCCGGAGTCATGAGTCTAGGAGGACCCCAGATCATGCACTGGGTCTGTCTGGGGTAGTGTAACCCCATCCAGTACATTATAAAGTGGGGTAGAAGAAATAAGTTCTTTTTTGCTCTTAGTACTCTCTTAGAGCAAGAAAATGTGTGTGTGCATTTTTTCCTGGTTGAATGGCAACCCTAGTATCAAGAAATTTGTAGGGGTTGTTCTTCAGAGGAGGGAAGCACTTGGCTACAGGTTTATTACAGGCTTTCATAAAAGGCTTGTTTAAACAAGGATTTAATTGTTGGCCTCTCTCTCTCATATATATAGAGACACAGTTAATTCTGCTTGTTTTCATACTGTTTCTCAAAAGGAGCGTCATGTTCAGTAAGGTGACCTCCCAATTAAGAGAAGTCTGGAACACTGATCTTGTGCACATATCATTATTTAATTACTAAGGGTTTTTTTTTCTCTTAACCTTGCAATGAAAATAAGCAACTGAAGCTACATATACTTTTTAATGATAAGCAAGTAACCGTTCAACTGTTCTATAAAATGAAATGCCTTAACTTTTCACAAGAAACATTTTCATTTTTGATAATAAACTTTTAGTACTGATATTTTGCGACTGAACTTTTCTTTCTGTTTTAGCAATTCTCTTTTTAAAAAGCTCCACTTGCTTTTGTATAATAGAGTGTGAGAACAATTAATTATGTTGCTCTGATACCAAAGTACAAAAGTGTGAAAAAGAATGACTAATTTTGTTATTGATAAAGAACGGAATGTTAATTTCTCATGGGAACATCTAGGCTGGATTTACAAGTACATTTTATCTCAGCAAATTAGTATTCTGTAAGGGCCATTTTGACAAAAAATAGCAAAAGAGAAAACTAGTTGCCACTTTAGATGTGGGTCATCTTCTACAGCAGAGACAGAGGAAAGCAGGCTGTTTTGACATTATATACTTCCATGGTAATAATGCCACAGCTAGCCTAATTTATTTTCCCCATCTTATTGAACAGAGTGCAGGAACTTACAGTAAAGAGTGCCAAAATATTTCATCTTTTGTTTCATTCTGCATATTGCAGATGGCAGTTGGAAACAACTTTAAATTGGCAGATTAGCCCAGATAAGACTTATTAAGGCTAACAGATTACTAATGAGTAAGTCTGCATTTCTTTTGAAAATAAGTAATACACTTGGATTGATATTAGCAACATTGCATTGTACAGGGATGGGAGATAGATCTTGATAGTGTTGTTTACACTATCATGTTACACTATAACATTTTTTTACTCCTACACTCCTGCACATTGTCTGTCTGTTATTATTTTGGAAATGTATTGGTGAGAATGAGAGAATATGACCCTTCATAGCTGTATTTAAGTTTTTATTTTAGTGTGTTGTTACACAAAGATGTATTTTAATCTACTTTCAGTTTAAAGCTTTGAATCTCTTTTCTAAAGGACAAGTTGTAAAGGAATGAAAACTGCAATGAAAACAACTCATCAACATGGATTTATTTAATTTTTATCTAACAGAATACTTTTCTGCAAATGCTATCATAGATGGCACTATTAATTCATCAATTTTATTTACATAATAGCTTAGATTGAATATGATCCAATTAATTATTCCTTTGGATTAGATGTTAAAGCTGTATATGTCCAAATCCAATTTTCACAAGAAGGAAGATATGAAGGAAAGGTTAGTGTTTGCATCAACAAATATGATTGTGCATCGATGTGCAAAATCATGCAAGAATCTTGATTTTCAAATGTTCTTCTCAATCTGGAAGGAAAATAGGGACAAAAATAAGATAGTGGTTTCTACATATTTGAGTACCTAGATTCACAGAAATCTATGAATGATAGAGGAATGCTATTTCATGGAGATGAAGGAATTTTGAACAAGAGATGAATAAGGCATCCTTGAAGATTATTTAAAGTCTGGCAACCAAAGGTGCCTGGGGCATCTTTTGTTAGGGAAATTATACACCGTTTGGCTGAGTATAGGAACCACCTCAAGCTGCAAATGTTGGAGTTGGGGATCAGAATTGGTAGCTGTTCTTTCTGAACATCCTTGCCATATTCCTCACTTGGAGGACAGGAGATACAAAGCCTGCCTTGCATCCCCTAAACTACCCTGGTGCCATTGTAGGACTCAAAAGCCCACCCAGTTGTCTAGGGTCAGAAGAAAGCAGCGCCATTAGTCCTTTGCTTTAAGCAGCAAAATGTCCCGGGAAAGAAAGACACATCTTTAAACTCAGAGTCATTTCGGTGAAGGTGACTCATTCCCTGTCAGGCTAACGAGAGAGAAAAGGTCTCTTTGCCAAAGAATGAAAGAAGCAGGAGTTTTGAGAATGAGAGATCAGAAAGGCAACTGTAATCTGAATACCTCTCAGAGTGTTAGATAGTCTGCCTCCACCCCTGCTCAACCATTTATTTATAAAGAAACCCAATATTGCAAAAGACAGTTTGCCTCCAGTGCCAAAGCCAGATAAGCACTGCCCCAGAGTGTCTCAGCACTCACTGAGGTGGGGAGCACGTATTATGAGGGAGAAGACAAAAAAGAAAAGGTCTTCGAAAAAATGTTCCAAATGGTGCCTGATCAAAACTTGTTTGTTTTTCCATCCATAGTAGTGGAGCCAATTGAAAGGAGAAAGGGCCTGAAGCTCTTCCCCCCAACCCGGTGTTATGTGGGACTTTAACTTCCAGAATGATAGGATTATGGGAATTGAAATCCACAAAATGACTTGCTGAAGTCCATTGATAGTTTCAAGTAGTTAACTGTATGGAATAGGATATTGGAGTTAAAAGGAGGTGTATTGTGATCCTACCCCTCATTAGTATACTGTGATGTTTCAGAAAGAGGGTTTCTGAAATTTGAAACAAATGTCCTTGTGGCTATGGGACCAAAAGTTTAAAAAGTTGCCTTCGGACCATTTTCAATACTGTATCACACTTGTGTTGCTTCGCTGCTGTACCCTGAGTGCCAAGAAAGTCACACATCTGAAGTACAGAGTCCTTGTCGTGTGTCTAGTGTTCAGTATGTAGCACTAAACCACAGCATTTCAGGGGAAGGGGAAGGAAAAATGCATCTATTTTTCCCGAAACCTCCTTCCGTGAGGCTGGAGCATTGGCAATCCTTTTCCTGTTTAGCAAGATGACCCATTTATATGGGATGGTTCTTGTTTGATACTGTCCCCCCTTAACCTTCATCCCAAAATATGATCCCAACAGGATGCACACATCTCACTAAGCCATTGTTTTCTTAGCCACAATGTACTGAATAAACCACAATTGACTACATTCATGCAACACATGTTCATTTCAGATCCAAACTGATTGTTTAATCAAGTCTTCTCCAGTTTGGAAAAACTGGTTCTACAGATTCCATCCGGCATTCTTAAGGAGGTAGAAACAGAATAATTAAAGATTCCAAAATACTTTCAAGTGCATATTTCTTAGTGTTTTTAACAAATGGATGCTTACATTAGTGCTGCAAGCTTTGAAAGATTGTTACAGAAACAGTGACTAAAAATATCTTTAGATAGATCCAATCTATTTCTAAATAGATTAAATAGATATTTCTATTTCTAAGCTATAAACCCTCAAAGGAACTTGTGGTTTAATGTCTATCACAAATGGAGAAACATAAAAAGCACTAATGAGGATTGCATGTGATGAAAAAAATGTGGGAACTGTATTGCTGTTTAGTTTGAAATTTATATGAAGCTGCCTCATATTGGTTAAGACCAGGGGTTCCTAAACATTTTGTCATCACACCTCCCTTTAGTGTAATCTTAATATACATGCCTCCCCTAAAAATCCAAACACCCAAAATGAACACAAATGACAAAGAAAACAATATAATGACATTTTGGGAAGGGTGGATTGATTGTAACAATGTACTACAGGTAGTCCTCAGTTAATGATGGTAATTGGGTCCAGAATTTCTGTAGCTAAGCAACACAGTCATAAAGTGTGACATCACATGATCGCTCTGCTTAGCAACCACAGTTCTGGCAATTCCGGTTGCCAGCATTAAGCAAATCCTATGCTGTTGTTAAGTGTGACATCACATGGTCGCTATTTGCAACCTCCTACCAGTGTCCCCATTGACTTTGCTTATCGGAAGCCGGCAGTGAAGGCTGCAAATGGTGATCATGTGACTGTGGGATGTTGCAATATTGTAATTGTGAGATGGTTGCCGAGTGCTTGGATTGTGATCACATGAACACGGGGATGCTGTGATGGCTGGAACTTCAAGGACCAGTCGTAAGTCCCCCTCATTCAGCACCATCGTAAGTTCAAATGGTCACTGAATGAGTGATTAAGTGAGAACCACCTGTAAAAGGTTCTTCACAACTTCCCTGGACTCTGTCTGCACCTTCCCAAGGGAGGTACACCTCACAGTTTGGAAAACCCTGGTTTAGACCAATGGCACTGTTGACACTGCCAAAAATTCTACAGAGTTTCAAATAATATTTTGTCCAATCCTATAGAGAGAGTTTGGAGACTGAGCCTGGGACCTTCTACATCAAAAACATCTGCTTTTCCACTAACCTATTCAATTGTTTAAATTACCTTATTCCTCAGTGGTGGCTTAAATTATTCATACTCCACTTTCTCCCTTGATCTTATTTATTCATAGACTCATACTGTTGGCCAAAGCTTCTGACTAGCTAATTCATTCGCTTCCCTGATTTGGGAAATACAGAGTTAGAGCATACAAACCTATTAATTAATCAATCAATCAATCAATTAATAATAGTGGCCCAACCACTGCTTGGAGACTGTTCTCACATTATAGGAAATGATGGGTTGCTAATTACAATTAAGACCCTTCTCCTAATGTTCAATTGAAATCTATCCCGCTGTAATTTAAACCCATTAAATCATGGCAGGGGAGTGTTGATGTTATATGTACTTTCAAAACTATGGTCTTAGATGTATTCTGATGTTGTAACATACCTTTCCTAACTTTGTTTTTGTCATCCTGGCTAGAAATTCTGGGAGCTGAAATGCAGCATATCTGTCAATGGTTGGTCAAGGGAATCTGCACTACAGTGCTCAAATAGCGATTATATGCCAAGTGTTTGATTTGACTCATGATATAGAAAGAACACGTTCAGTTTTTCATTGCTTCTCAAGGGATTTCTTAGTCTTTGCCAGCTGACAGATAGTGCTGCTTGAAACTCTGAGGTCAGGTTAGACCTTAAGCAGGGTGGCAATATCAGGAAGACACTGACCTTCTTATAGGTCAGACCCTCTTGACTCTGTTTTTCTTGCCTTCAGCTGATGTTCTTATCTACCTCCTTCCTGACCTCTGTAATACTTTTCTTCACTTGCTGCTGAAATGAGGGTAAACCCTCCTGATAAATAGTAATTTCGCTCTGAAAACTAAGAGCAGATGAATTCAGCCAGCCTATCTGTTCTGGGCTTATAGGCAACTGGATGATGACTTTTGGAAACGCTCTTAATATCACATCCGTCCCGTGATGCCATGGCCAAGGGCAAGAGAATGACGTCCTTCCATATCAGAAAATTCTTTCTATGGAATTTTTTCAAAAGGTCAACTGCTTTGCCCATACAATTCTGAACTATTCCAGCACTCTGAGATGGACTTAGGGGAAGTTGAGTACAAAGTTTGTCTCAATAGCAGATGTTGGGGGTGTGGGTGGGAGAGAAGAGAATGCAGAAATAGGGTATGGAAGGACAACTTCAGTGTCACATCATTAGCTTTGCACTCTCTAAACCAGCTTGCTATTTCAGGGTATAATGGAGAATGTACTTTTTCTTGGTCAATTGTTGTATTCAAAATGTTTGTATGTATGTGTCTCACTGTGCCATTTTTTTAATTTAGCTTGGACAACAAAGTGCCCTGAGTCAGTTCTGCAAGGATCAGGTGTCTTTATAATTATTAATGCTCTTCTACATTGGTAGATGAATTATTTATCTTCTTTTAGTGAGAAGTAATGGCCAGATGTTTATGTTTTGCTTTTTCGGATACCAGGTAACTGCAAAAACAAGTCATGATTATACAGATGTATCTTCATTTTATGATTAGATGGATTCACTATGGATACCCTGTATGACAGATACATTTTAAAGCTAACTCAGATATTAAAAAATTGAGCTCAGAATAAGGATGCACCAAACCATTTATAATACTATCTGACTGCCCTATACAGTATAATTATCCTACATCTTCCCCAACTTGGGATCCATCCCCCAGATTCATTTGTGCCACCACACCTACAGTAGAACATCTCCTAACATGGCTGTGAGTTGCAATCCCAACACGTACAGTATATAAATTTACTAAATAATTAAACATACCACAAGGGAACGAGATGGAGGAATGCTGATCTGGATGCAAATCTCTTAGCTGCTATTTCTTAGGGTCAGACCCTTGGTTATTTTAACCATTAAGTTCCTTCTATGAATGAAATCTAACTGAAAAACCCCAGTGTAAATAAATAGTTTTCTGGCTGCAGACTGCAATGGTGACCATCTATCCCATCATCACATGAGCAACTGTGGGTTGAAAACAGTTGCTGGATATCAGTAACTGTTGACCACACAGGTAAGTCAAAGTTGGGCTGCAACTAATTTAGCTGTACTATTGAAACAGACTTGCCTTTGATCTCTCTCTCTCTCTTTTAATACATAGTGTTAGACTATGATATTTGAAGTCCATTGCATCTTAATCATTCTATTTCTCCAAGCTCACATTGCCAGAGAAAGGTCCCACATACAATAGGTCCAACCATCTCCTGAGGAAGTGTCTTGATAGAGTTTTTCATCCAGGTTGCTTACAGAGCTCTAAAAGTAATCTAAAATTTCATTTGTCAGTGGGAATCAGATCTGACTCTCCAGCTCAATGAAATCAAAGAATTTTCCAGCATTTCAGCTTATTTGAAAAGACAGCTTTGAAAATGAATCCTCTCCGAATGCAGGCCAGTTGGTCAGCTGCAAACTTGGCACCACCATGAAGCATGTTTGCTGGGCTGTTTTCAGGAACACAATGTTCTTTTTCGCATCTAAGCACTGAGGAGAATGAAATCATAGCTCTGCCCAAGACGTAGTTGGATCAACACAGAAAGATACAAAGTACAAAATGAAGGCAGGAAGGAATTATCCCAAATGCTCGCCTTAAATAGCAGTAGATTGGGGTAGGGGAGAGAGAAATCTCATTTAAAAACCCACATGGGGAGTGAAGAATAAATACAAAGCTTTGTTTCAGTTTAGAATCCAATTGTTTGGGTTATTGTCTGAATTGGATCACACAAGGAGAATTCACTGGCAAAGCTTATGGAATCTGATCTTTCACTCCTTCCAGAAGGGATATCATGTATAATTCCTGGAGGAGGGAGGAAAACAAACAATAAACACCCACTTAACTTTGGAATCCTAATTATAAAATCAATTTTCAAAGGTGGAAAGATCCCGTGAAACCAACATATTGAAAATCACCTCTAAATTTGAAATATGAATATTATGAAAGAACAAACCCCATTCTTGTATTTGAAAGAATGCCTGAAATATCCTGTTGTCAAAAGGCCCGGTTTCTTCCTTTTGGGATATACCCCATAAGCAACTTTGTTCAAAAGGCGACACTTTGTCTGGAGCTAATCTGGAGAGGATCAAGAAAACTTAGAAAAATGCACCTGATGGCCTGGATTCACATCTAATACCAAGGCATAGACTCTTCTTAAGGAGCCTTTCTCCAGTGTGGGAGTTGGCATCAAATTTGCTACCTGCCCTTCTGGTCCCTAATCTCCAATGGCAGTGAAGCAGAATCAGGCTGCTGTCTGTATGAGTCATGCAAGGGAAGAGGGGGAATGGCTGGTGTGGGTCTTCCGGGCTGTGTGGCCGTGGTCTTGAAGTCTTGTTTCCTAACGTTTCGCCAGCACCTGTGACCGGCATCTTCAGAGTGCAGGAGCACAGACAGGAGCAGTTCTCTCTGTGCCCAGGGGGAATGTTTCTTTGGGGTTCGATCTTTTGCTGTCTGAACCCAGAGCGGTCACTCTGAGATAATGGAGAATGGTACCAAAAGAGCCATTCCTCTCACTTCTTTTCCCCCTTCTCCTGCCATCCATGGCAAGAGAAGTAAAGGGGGGGAAAACAGGGAGACAGGTCTTCTGCTGCCAATTCTCCAAGCCTACAGAGTGATCATTAGGAGTAATCATTGAGATCACCTAAACCATGGGAGGCAGTGTGTGACACATGTCCAATAATCTACTGGAAGATTGCTGGACTTATACGAAAATGCTCTCCCCAGGATGTTGACATTGCAGCATCTAATCTGCATGGGGTAGGCAGCTCTGCCAGGAGAGGAACCAGCTGAAGGGAAGCAGAGGAAGTGGTTCTTCGGTCACCGTTCCCATACAATAAAACATGGGGAAAAGCATATCTGTTTGGGAGAAGCAATGGAAGAAATTGAGGGGAGGATGTGGTAGTAATGGAAGGAATGTTTGGCATAAACAACCAAGAGATGGGAGGGGAATCTTTTGGTAGTTTACCTTATAAATGGCAGCTTAGTCCAGGTGGCAAGAAACCTGGGAAGAAACTATTCAGAACTTTCAGAGAGACTCCACCTTAATGAACTCATTAAAAAATGAGGGTGAGAAGTTCCTCTTGCAGTTTCCAAGATGTTCTGTTTACCCCTGATACTTGTATTAAAGGCACCTTACTGAAGAGTGTATCATTCTTGCTTTCTTGATCTTGCCCAGCTTTGTGGGTCTTGACAATTGCAACCCAAAAGATCTACATTGCCTTTCTTTTCACCCACTTCTCTGGCCATGTGTGGCCAGAGAAGCAGGGAGAGAATGATTCCTTTGATCTGAGTTCTCCACCTTACTTCCTGGTAGTAAAGCTGCCAACTAAATACTATACTGCTTAATCCACAGATAGGAGTATTATTGTGATGTGTGTCCAGTGGACCTCTGTACCTGCCCAGTCCCACCAATCAGGCACTTCTATGTCTGCTCTAGCAGGGCTGGGTGAGCAGCTTTTTCATGGAGGTGACAGCTAAAGAGTCTTTGGATTTGGAGACCTATCGATCTAAATAAATAAATGAAGAGTTGCTTCTCCCACACTTCCTTTCTCCCAAAAGTTCTCTGATCCCATTGAAAAACTCTGCAGAATAGGAGAACAAGTGGCTAAACTATCCCCCATCACATACTTCTCTTGGGGATCTGCTACCAGATGTGGAAGGCTAGCATGAGATGTGGAAGATATGGTAAAGTTTGAGACTTCTCACTCTCCCCCTGCCAAAAGCCAAATGACCCTGAAAATAATGGTCCCAGGGATTGTAGGTGAGTGTGCATATCTATGGCAGCCTCAGGTGGCCAATAGGAGCAAGATTGCTTCCTGCCTCAACCTTGGCTTTGTGTTATGTATCCATCAGGTCACTATGGCTTGCCTGTGCTTTTAAAAATCCTGGCTTTATATTATGTGTGAATCAAGGTGAAGTGTCCCATCACAACCACCGGAAAAAAATGAACAAGAGAATTCTATACTTGCATGGGATCCCATGAATTTCCTGACCTTTTACCAGGTGCGTCCTAATCTCATTTAAAAACCCTCCATCACCTATTGCTTGACTATGCCATGAGATTTTAAATATCCTTGACAAGAAACAAAATAAGCTCCATCTAAAATTTAGTCCTGCTTCTTAAGCAGAAGCCAAAAACCAAAAACCTATACATTCAAAATCCCAATTCCAGGATTTTTCTATCTCTACCCACTCTTTCCCCAACCCAGCTGTATATAAAACTGCATGTCCTGAGCAAGTGTAATAGCCACCCAGTTCTTTAAAACTAAATATGACAGATAATGCCACAATGCCATAAGCAGCTATGAAATATAGGTAAAACTCACCAATTGCCAAATGTTGCCAATGTAGCGTGCCAACATAATTACTCATATGTGCAAGCAATGTGCATATGAAGTCATAGCCCAAGATTAGTGCTTCTGAAAATCAAAACTTTTTAACTCCAGACATTTTTGGCATGTCAAGATGATTTTTTTTTTTTTGTATTCAAGATTACTATTTTACAGTTATGATACAAGCTACCATGCAGAAGTATTAATTAGTCTATGTTCCTACAGAACTGCATCCCAGCTGGACCTATGGGTGATCTGCATTCAGATTGTTTGGGGTGGGTAATATTTAAAGAGAAACTCACATGGGAAACGACCTGATCCTTCAGATGTGTAGGTATGTCCATCTCAACAGAAGTAGGGAGTGCCAGCTCCAAGCATTTTGATGCACAAAAGCAATCCTATGGCTGGTCAACGTTCTTCTATGGTTGACATTTTCAAAAGTCTTTCTGCAAAAACAAACACTGAAACACCAATTCCGTCATCCCTCTTTCTCTAAGAGGATGTGCCTTTGAAAAATACAAGAAATCAATTGATCAGCCAGTGGCCACTTAGGCCTTTATAAATCTTTAGGAAAATGTGTTCGGTTCCATAAAGACTTATGTAAGGGCCACAAGTGGAATAGAGTGAGAGGCCCAAGGATTTCTTCCACAAAATATTTATTTTGAAAAGCCAGTTTGTGACCTGAAGTAAGTACTGTAGAATTACAGCACAAAGCTAAAGTTTAAATGCAGGAGTTATATCTATAGAACATAATAGCTGGTCTGCAGGGAATAAATAATGCATTCCAAAATGTATGGTTGTTAACCATGCATATCCATGTCTCCTGCCACCCAAGAAGTACAAACCACAACATCAATGCACTTTCGTAAGCAGAGTGCTATTTCAACTAATTTGATAAATTCCTCTTTAAAGAAGGATATAATAAAACTGGATGTAAGTGCTTCAAAACATATACATTCTCAGGCTAACATGAAAGAAAAACAAGTGTTAAAATTCAGATGGCATTCTTTTTCTTTTTTTTCTTTTCTAAGTTCATATAAACTGTCAGACCTGGATGTCTCAGCTATTCCTTATAAATCTTTGTTTATAGCATTTAGATAAAATAGCTAAACCTGAGAATTTTCCTTCTCAGCTCTCTGGTGGTTTCATTTGTTTTTGGTGCTTGGTGACCTTTCTAATCTTGATTCCATCAAAAACTGGGATAGATTTTTTTAAAAAATAAAGGATTAATAAGGTTATTTTAAACATTTAAAGAAGTGTAAATTAATCCAAGGCAACTGCAAGTCTCACTTAGATGTGAATTGCTGAATCACTCGCTGGTTTCCCTGGTAATATGTGTTCAGTTGAGGAAGAGACGTAATTTTGAGAAATATCTCATTTTGTGTTTATTTACAGAGGCAACTTGTTTTGGTAAAAAGCCACATTCCTTTCAGGGTAAATCAGTGGTGGGTGGGGAGGAATCAAACATTGTATGGAGCAAGAGCCAAAAATGAGGATGACTTCTATCCACACTGTCCTCCTTCTCCTTCTCCTTCTCCTTCTCCTTCTCCTTCTCCTTCTCCTTCTCCTTCTCCTTCTCCTTCTCCTTCTCCTTCTCCTTCTCCTTCTCCTTCTCCTTCTCCTTTCTTCCTGATATGCCCCCTCCCTGTTTTCTCTCCCTTGCACTCTTTCTTCTTTCCCTTCCCAAGAAAAAAAATAAATAATTCCTTCCAGAGGTTTAGATTGCTTGTCCACAGATTAGGCAAAACAACCCTGTAAAGTACATTGTGCTGAAAGTGACTAACCCAACTACATCAGTCCAGGCTGAATGTAGACTTGAATTTGCATATCTCTGTTCTTAGCCCAGTAGTCTAATCATCATAGGAGTAGTCTAACTATTACAATGACTATAGGAGCCAGAAAGAATTAAGGTTTTGTGCACTAATCTTTGCTGTAGGGATGCCTGCAACATTAAAGAAATCTCCTTTTATTACACAACTCTTAGCCAACCCTTAGATAAACAAAGGGCATTGCATCAGCAGAACAATAGCCAGATAACATGTCAATCATTTAAAAAACAATACACAACAGCACAGTATACCAAATCACATACAAGGCTAGTAGGACAAGCAACTGTACGTTCCACAATTGTCGAACAAACCTCACTTCCCCAAGGTTATAGCACTGAAGATGTTACCTAGGCAGGTAATGTAACATCTGCCAATGGAAAACTGAATTCAGAAAACCCCTGCAATCTAACACTGCAGCCCTGAGCTAGAGGCATTCTCTACCATCAAAATGCCTTTTGTTATTTCTGACATGGGCTTATGAGTCAGTTATGATACATATTGGTAGGTAGCTTAAGAATGAATACATTGGACAACTCTGGAGACAAATATTGCCTCCTGAAAAATGAGTGCTAGTAAGGTGTTATTGAAGCATAACTCCAGTCTCATTTCCTAGAGTTGTTTTATTAACACAATGTCAAATAAGATTATAGAAGGAATAATGTTTCCGACTTATTTAATCCAAGGAAAATTAGTTCTTGGAATAGTCCTTCTGGGATGTCTAATCTCATGAAGAAATTCCCTTTGCCTAATTGATTTAGGAGGGTTTGTATTTATATTTTAAAATGCTAAGTTGATAATGAGAACTTTGCATAGCACAGTGAAAGTTTTATGTCTATAATGTATAAATTTGGTATGTGGAGTGCTTCAGCTTTTGTTACATTTGGATTGAAACAAATTACACAGATCAGAGGATTATAAAATCCAGTTTCCTAAGGTTCAGCTGGTGATAAGGGATCTACTTCAAGCAAATGTAATCAGCACTAGAAGAATATTGCCCACAAACAACACATTCATCTTATGGGAAAAGTAATGTTGTTCATCGACTGTTGAACTTTTGGAAGCTCAATACATGCCGTTGTCATATCAATATTATTGGAATACATATTCTCCAAAATTCCATGTCCAACATATAGTATTTTGAAAGACAGTTTTTTCCTCAGATGTATTGAGGTATCAGAGCAAGATAGTTCTGGAGATCATGGGAGTTCCCACTTGCATTCCAAATGAGGATTTTCTCCTATATTTGTATAAGCATGTGTGTGTATGTGTGTGTGTGTGTGTGTGTGTATTCACACATGCACATACATATTCATGTCTAACTCTTATCATGGGACAAGTTCTTCATAAATACTTTTTTGACTTTATAGGATAGAGGCAACCTTACTAAAATAATTTAAAAACATAACTTCAATCAATAGTTTAAAAAAATCCAAACAAACAAAAGCTGTGGCAAAATAACTTTTATAAGTAAAACTGTGTCACAATGCCACACAGCAGCAAAAATGTACAAAAAGTCATAGAAATAAAAAGGTGTTTAGTATTAAAAATATAACCAGATGAATGCTAGGCAGTTCTCTCTGAATGGACTATTACACTTCAAAATATGAGGCTGTTTTCTACCTAGCATTGTCCTAATGGTGTGGGGCCTCTAAGTTCTGAATAGGTGTTTTCCAAATGGGTAATTAATTTATATATTTATTAGCAACGTAATTCTATTTCAAGGCGTTTCAGCAGCCTTGTTCTTTGACAACAACGAACATTTATAGTTTCAGTGGCATCATCCCAACAAATCCAACTTCTAGGAACTTTGAGATCTTGTTGGCCTTTAGACAGGGACAGGCTTTTGATATACTGCTGAACAGCAAGTTGTAAATGGAACAGCATGAAACATTATCTGCACCCAAATTTTGAAATATAGATGGATCCTAACGTGTTAGGATTTTCTTCCAAGATATAAAACAACCACATTCATCATCTGAAAACAATTTAGCAAAGAACGTAATATAATCCAATATTCTCTTCTTTTCAGACAGTGATAGTGCGGGCATTTATATCATGGAAGGGTAAAAAAAAGTAATAATCTGTTCTCCCCACCCGCCCACCCCAGAAACTCCTTTGAGCACTTTGAGTATGGACACGTTCTCTGGATCAAGTATGGTGACACAAGGTCAACTAGCTTAAGGAAAAGTTAACACTAGTGATTTACGAGAAATTAATAAAAAGCAATATGAAATGTTATCAAAATACATCTGGAGGAATGTATTGTAGAAGGAATGCAGAGAGAAAAAAAGACAGGCATAAGAAAATAATCTGAAAGACTTATGAAAAATATATTTTGACCAGTGGTTAGAAAATACGTTTTTGACCATAAGAATAATGTGCATATATATGCCAGAGTTTTTCTGTCAACCACTTCACTCCTGCTGTTTGTATTAAAGCTGTGGTTACTTGAATTTATTCCAGTTCACAAAAGAGAGGGATTACTTCAAAGCACAGCAGACTGAAAGATTGGAATAGGCAAATTCCAATTGGAATTAGTGGAAAATGAAAGGTCTCCTTATCATGTCAGTAGCTATTTGCTGCTGCTGCTGCTGCTGCTGCTTCTCTTCCTCCTCCTCCTCCTCCTCCTCCTCCTCCTCCTCCTCCTCCTCCTCCTCCTCCTCCCCTTCCCCTTCCCCTTCCCCTTCCCCTTCCCCTTCCCCTTCCCCTTCCCCTTCCCCTTCCCCTTCCCCTTCCCCTTCCCCTTCCCCTTCCCTTACCTGAGCTTGGAATGATCTATGCACTCACTGCTTTCATCTTGGTTTTTTCCCCCCTTAAAATGACTGTTTGACCAATCAATCTGGTCCTCTATGGAATATGAAGTCAACAGAGCTACATATATCCTTGCAAATTTTCAACATGATGCCAAAAGCATGACAACTTATGAAGGGCAAGACCAATGGCTCACAAATATCAGAGGAGTATGGCCTGAATTGGGAAATTCAGAAAGGGCATTGCTATAAAAATGGTTGCCTCCTTCCTGGGGCTATCATTATGGGAGACAGGTATTCAGTATATAAGTCATCCCCTTCTGCCACAGTTTTATGCATATGGTTCATCTATCAGCATTTTTTTTAATGAGCCTTCTAATGAGAACACAGTGCTGAAAGGAGACTTCAATCAACACAATATTTACATTTATATTACTAGAAAATAGGGCCATGCAAAGTGTTTGAACTCATAAAGTGAGTTGGTTTGAACAAAGTACGATTTCTTGAAGTGTTCAGGCAGCATTTCAATCCTCTGAAGAACTTTATGTGGCTTTTGAAGGTTTTCTCAGGTCATCTCAACATGCTCATTCATGTAGAGCTGCTTTGCTTCATTGGCAGTTCCAGAAGTTTTGTCTGTTCCTGCACACTACTCCTATAGACTCTTCTCTGGATTTGCTTAGATAACACAATTGTGACAGGGCTATCTACAACCCTCACCTGCAGCATGGGGAACAGAAGGCTTTGGGGGATTAGTAATGCATTTATCAGTAGTTTTAAAAATCAATATTTTCTTGAAATCATCCCTATTGTAGCTTATTAGTAGAAATATTTTAGAAACTACCAAACAAATATACAGTGCACAAATACAATGGGACAAATGCATGAATGGTGTGAGTGTGAGGCATTTTAGAAATGTATTTGTTTCTCTTTTTGTGATGGAAGGGGAAAGACATTTTTAAAAAATTCACACAGTGCTGGGAGCTCTGAAGGCTGCACAGTCAGTAGCTGGTCAATTTGAAATGGAAAAAATGAGCACGAATTGGTTAACATTCTCTGCGCTCAGCTTTTTGGCTAGTTTTGACTGAGCAGTGATTGGCTGAAAATGCTCTCTTCAAGCTCCAAACTTGCAATATGTAGACAATATTGGACTGAAAATGTTTAAAGTCTGCAGATGAGGAAAACATTGTGAACAAATTGCAGGTTGGTTTAACCGTGAATTGAAAATTATTAGCAAGTGGAAAGACTGCTATTGTGGTAGATCTCACTAATAATCCAACTCTATGCATGACTAATCAGTACAGCTGTACACACTTCCAAAATGATTCAGAAGCACTTTGAGACCTCATGTGAGTGCAACACTTTCCTGCTATTCATTAGCCTGACTTTTCTGGGGCTTCCATGAGAACCTTTGAAAATGTTTTTCCAGACTGCAAACAAGCTGGAAAATGTGAGGATACTTTAATGAACAGCAGAGAGATGTAAGGTCTGACTCTCTTCTCCTGAAATATTTATGGTATGCCTCTGGTAATTACACCTGCCTTTCATTTCCTATACTTGTCCCTTTTAACTCCTAGATCAGTTGAAATTTCCATTTGTATCCACAACTGTTTTCTAAGTTGACTTCCACTTTTTTTCCTCATTGGAAAGATATGCAGCTATATTTCCAGTATCTTTTTCTTTAGAAGTTCCCAACCTCCAGTCCAACCCTTGACCTGGGAATTTCTGTCCATAAATTCATTATTACTTCTAAGCTGATTCTTATGGGATCTAGAATTTCAATTTCTCTTTCTGTAGTATCTTGAACCTCAAGATAACACAGTCAGTTCCTCTCAAAATGCCCACTTCAAGTGTCTCTTCCCTATTGGCTACGATCTGATATAGGAAAGACAATCCCCTTATTTCTACTTCAGCCTTCTGAAAATGAAATAGTCAGCAAGACCACTGAGGAATTTATGAGATCTTGCAGTCTTGGCTGAGTTGGTTTTCCAACTGATGTCTGGGTTTTTGAAGGCTCCCATTACCACTGTGTCTCTCCTCCCTGAAAGTTTTGTAATCTGGTCCAGAAAGTCATTATCTAGATCTTCTGCCTGGCTTGTGGTCTATAGCACATCCATTTAATCTTTGTTGTTTTCCCTTCCTTGTGTTCCTATCCAAATGTTCAAATTCCTGGATCTCAGTATAAGTGTGCATTTCCAAGTGTGCTCCTCCTCCTTTGTCTGGTGTATTCTATTTGAATAAGTTATATTATTTAATATTTTCATTCCATGGGTTTTGTCCCACCGGGTTTCAGTAATATGTACTAACTTGTATTTATTTTCCTACATTAAGACTTTTAGTTCTTCTTGTTCATTCCTCATATTTTGTACAACTGACAGAGACACTGGAATCCTTGGGTCTTATAACTTAACCTATTCTTTACTGTATTTAGATCCAAAATTTGTTCAGTAAAGCCAAACATCTGGCATATAGAATTATCAGCCAATCTTCTGTCTAGGCGCTGACTAAATCCAAAGCTACTCAGCTTCAGAAAATTGCAGTGTCATTTGCCTTCAGACAATAATTTCAGTCCCATTAAGATGCTTCCCTGATTTATCTGCTACTATGAGCTATTTAAAATTAATGGATGAATCCTGAGAAGCATAAGGAGAGTTCCAGTAGAACAATACTCCTCTCCTCCCGTCCCCTCCCATCCCATCCCCTCCCGTCCCCTCCCCTCTCCTCTCCTCTCCATTTAAACTGCCTGCATGTTTCCAAAACCTATTCTTAAGGCTGAGGAGCAACCCAAACTATTGGGATGATGGTGGTTGTATATACTAAGTAGGACCTATCGACACAACTCAAGGAGGTACAGTACTTTGCTTAAACTTCATTCCTCTACTCCTGGTGTTAGATCCTACAGCAGTGATGTGGTTCTCTGGTAAGAGTGAGTGATTAGCCCTGTTCAGAAATTAAATCCCCACATCAGGAAGAAGCCATCTTTGGACCCAATGCATACACTGGGAATTCTGAGAGCACATGATAAATCAATCTCATAAGTATGCTTGTTTATGCTGTTTACCACCTCAGTTTGTCTTTTTGAAAAGCGAAATGACACACCACTAAGCAAAGTACTGGTGGAACCTATCCCCCAGAATGTCCAGAGGATTGGATGCTTTTTTTTAAATGACAAAATGAGTATTGCACTGTCATGATGCAAGATCTACCTGTTTAATACCGTGTGTGATGTCATGACTCAAGTACAAAAGGAGCGTGTGTCACAATGGTGCAATGTTATTTATTTATTTAAACAATTTATATGCCTGCTCATCTCTCAAAACTGGCTCTGGGCAACCCCCTTGCCCCCCCCCCCCATGGATAACTCTGCATCCTCCCTTCCATTTCTAAAAAACCCTAAAGGGCTACGTGGGATCCAGAGGATGCTAACAAATAAAGATGGTACTAGAGGCTGGCACTTTGCTTTGCGCCATGTGTGGTATCAGGAGAGATGATTTTTGACACATTGGCATCATGCTATCTACAGTATAACTTGCATGTTTAAAGAATATGTGGGAGGGAACAGGGTCTGTGTCTACTAGGCTTGCTTCCAACATCCCCTTCTTGCCAGTTTCCCCCACTCCAATCACCTTTAGGGTTCAGGAGAATCATCCCTGTACTGCAACTGGTATTCCAGCGGGGTAAAGTTATCAATTGCAGGAAGGATTTTAAACACCCCCAGCCAATTCCATGAAAAATTTCCAACTATATTCATCCAAGTGCATTCAAAATGCAAAGAGTGAGGTAGAGCAGGACAGGACTACTCGTACAACCCTCTTCCCCTCCAGGAATGTAAAGAAAGTATAGAGGAATGGCTTTTGAAGGAGGCTAGTAATGTAGAGCCCATGTGTGCATAATCCAAGCTGCAGCTCAAAGCAAATAATTTAGGCATTCTTTTATCCACTTTCAGAGCCTGTAAAAAAAACATTGTCTGGGATTCAAAACATAATTCAAAGGAAAGTAACCTCTTAAATTCAAGCCCTTTGATTAAATGGCTATAAACATGATTGCCCCAGCAACTTCATCAGAACTGTTTTGTCTTCCTGCAGTTTTGCAGCACAATTCTTTATAGCAGAACATTGCTTGTTAACTTTCTTGAACTCAAACCATGTTGTAGTAATTTGATTTAGGAAACCAACCCACACAGCTTTCAGGCAATAACTAATTGCAACATCATTGTAAGGACTGGACTCAATTCAAAGACGAGTTATTTTGCACTGCAGGAGTCTAAGTTTTCTCCCTGGATGTTTCAGACAGTTTTTGGAATAGATAAAATAGTTCCAGATTAACCACTGGACAGATTATTCCTGCTTTTTTGGTAATGAACGTTGTCAGCCGTCTCATACAAATCACATCTTTCTGTCACCTTCCTCCCTTTTAGTTTGATCCCACCTCTAATAAAAGCTACTTTAGTGTCTCTTACTCATCTGCCACTTTTCTGCCTGTGGTGCAGCATATATATAAATACATCTCAGATCATCAGGTGTTCCATTCTGGCTCCATGGGGTCTGAATAGATGCTATAAATACTTTTTAAAGTATTAGTATGGCTTAGTATAGCTTGTGGAAATATGGGCATACTTTACTTTACTAAAGAATGGAAATAATCTACAATTCCAAAGTGAAGTGGACTTAAATGAATCACATTCTAGAAGAAAACAAGCATACTGTGACCTTTTCAGTTAACAGTTATGCATTTTAATAAGAGATACACTCATCAACTACCACCCAAAGGCTCCTTTTTTCTGAGCAGTCAATGTCTATTCAACAGAATTGGAGGTGTCCATTATGTAAGCCCAGTTGCTGGATGTCAGGAAGAGAGCTCCTTTCCTTAGTGTCATATTTTGGGGACAGATACGATGTGTCCAGGACTTTTAATAGAGCTTTCTATTTTTATGCAAGCCTCTATTCTGGGAAGTAATCTCCCTGGTGTAAATGACAACACTATCCACAAATGAGCATCTACCTATTTGCACACAAACAAACATACACACTTCATTTTTTTATGAAGACAGAATTAAATAAGTGACTCAGAACAAATTAGAAACACTGCAGATATGTTTACACGCTTGACCATTAGAGCAATATTTGAGTATTGATGATGCTTATCAGTATACAGCTCTTTGCTATTCATTCCCATATGAAAGCTGCTGCC
This sequence comes from Python bivittatus, assembly GCF_059951505.1. NCBI lineage: Eukaryota > Metazoa > Chordata > Lepidosauria > Squamata > Pythonidae > Python > Python bivittatus. Next base: position 2,327,646 of record NW_028277112.1, on the reverse strand, counting down.
TAAATGCAAGTTCTAGAACCAAGTCATTGAGTCAAGGAATTATCCAGAATTTTAGTTTTTTGGTTTCTACCTCTACGTGGAGTTCTGAGCATTCTTTCTGCAATTCTCAGGGTTGAGTCAACTATGACAGTAATTGACACAGCATTCCTGAACTATCGTAAAAGGAGCTGATTCATTCTTATGTTTGGGTTTATATACATGAAAATCTTTTAAAATGGAACATTTCACTGGAATGAATTGCTTTATTTATTGAAAGAATTACTATGATACTACTCAAACTAAAAAGGCACACAGAACAGCCCCTTTCCTCAGGGTCACCATGTCAAAAAGATAGAACGGAAAAATAAAAGAAAAATCATTGGCAAAGAAAAAGGGAAGAAGCAAATTAGATACTAATTCTTATAGTTTAAAAATGCATCAAAGTTCTTCTAATGACCAATGGGAATGAAATGGGCTGCTCATAATTCAAAAATACATCTTAGCAGGTATTTGGTACCCCTCAAAAAGATTGTAATAGTAATTAGAAGTTTTTGATCTCCCAAAACTAATTAAAAGAAGCCAAACTAACGAGGTCTTTACAGCCACCTAATTATCCATTGTTTATTTAATTTAACAAATTTTCTAGATTCATACAATATGATGATCTGTACATCAACTACACTATATGGGTGCATGCCACATGCTAGGCTGAAATATGATTGATTAATCTGTGATTCGGTGGAATTTGTGAGCCTGGCCAGTGAGGCCATAGCCATCTGGGGCCATATTGAAACTGCCTACTTCTTAGAATCATAGAAGACACCTTTGAAGCCACTGAATTCAATGAACAGAACCCTCTGCTCAGTACAGGAATCCAAATTGAATCATCCCAGATAAATGACTTTCTAGATGCCTCCTGAATATACCCTGTGAAGAGTACCCTGACACTTCTCAAGGTTATTGATTCCTGTTGAACTACTCTTAGTGTTAGAAAGTTTCCCCCCCTCACTTTTAGCTAAAATCTACCTTCCTAAAGTCCATTATTTCATGTCCTGTACTCTGGAATAAGAAAGAACAGGTCTTGACCTTCTTCTTTGTGACATACTTTCAGGTATTGGCAGAGTATTTTCATATCCCTCCTCAGGTGCTTTTCTCAAGGCTAAACATGCCCCATTCTTTCAATCTCTCTTTATAGAACTTAATTTCTAGCTCTCTGATAATTTTGGTTGCACTTTCCTGAATCTGTTCCATTTTTTTCAAACCATTCTTAAAGTATGGTGTCCCAATTTAGATATATTGGATGTGGAGATGGACCAAACCGTTGCTTTCCGTGGTTTGGAAATTTTATTTCTGTAGATGCAGTCTAAAATTGCATTTCCCTTCACTGCAGCAATATCACACTACAACTTTATATTCAGTATGCAATCTACTACTGTTCCAAAATCTTTTTCACAAGTACCAATCCAAGTATCCTCCATCACATACCTCTGATTTGGTTTTTGCATGTATCTCTATTACATTTCATTCTGTTATTTTCAGCCTATTTCTCCAACTTTCCAGATTGTTTTGAATTTTATTTCCATTTCCCCCCTTTTTGAAAGCATTTGTTTCCCTCTAGAATGTTATCAGCTCTCTATTATTTTGCAACATATAAGGGTTCAATCAGATTTGCAGTTATCTTACTTAATTTTGTATCATCTGCAAAGCATTACCTCCACCTCTTTTAGATATTTTATAAGTAAAAATATTGAAGAGTATAGGGCCTTCAACTGATCCCTGTGACATCCCATGTGATACTTCCCTGATGAGTGCTCTTTGAGTATGATTTTTGAGCCAAGTATGTTTCAATTTAATTGTCATGTCATTCAGTTAGATGTCTTATCAGCATGTCATGAGGTATTTTGTCAAATGCTTTGTTAAGGTGATGGTATACTATGTCTCCAACATTCCCACAATCTATTAAGTTACCCAATCAACAAATTAGATGATTAACCTGGCAAGGTTTGTTTTTGTAAGATCCATGCTGACCTTTGGTAATTTCCACATTGTAATTTCCAGATTGATTGCTTTATGATCTTTCCAGGTATTTATGTCAGACAGTTCTGTAATGATTGGACCTTTCTTTTGGCCCTCTTTGAAAACATTGACAATATTTGTTCTGTAGCCCTCTGGCAGTTCATCCATTCTCCAGGATTTCTCAAAGATAACACATAAAGGTTCTGCCAATCTATCAGCTATTTCCTTCAGTACCCTATAATACAATTCATCTGGTACTAGAAATTAAAATTCTTTGAGATTAGAGAGTTCTTCCTAGACCATATTTTTATAACTTGCAAGCTTCAATCCTGCCCCTTCATGCCGCTCTTCACATTTCCTGGTAGAACACACTTTTGGGGGGGGGGGGTTTGGCAAAAATGGAACCAAGGTAGCTCTGCCTTTTCTTTGTACTTGCTACCATTTTACCTTCTTCAAGCAGCTGGTAGCCCTTTTCAGCATCACTGGATAACCTCACTTCATTCAAACCTTTTGTTTCCTGATATCACCACTATAGTTCTGGGCTATACATCTCTAATTTTCCTTTGTGACCTGGACCTCTTTCCATTACCTGCACATTTCCTTTTTTTTTTTTTTAATTCAGATCTTCACCAACTTTTTTCAGGTAGCCACATTAGCTTCTTTTGCTACCCCCCTTCTTTTTTCTCCTGCACACCTCTGTAACTAATGGTAAAGCTGAGGATAATAATACAATAATCAATCTTCCCCATGGGACCGATGGCCTCCATGAAAAGGGAGAGGAGTTTTAGTTTGGTAAAAGGAACAGAATAACCTTGGTTCTCTAGCCTGAATGACTACATAAATGTTGAATTGGGGGATTACTCATGGAAATCTTTGCGACATAGAAATGACAAATAGAAGTCAGGATGTACTTATAAATTATAACAAGGAAGCAAAGATCTCACAATTCCCATGATGATATAAATGGGAAACATTCCATTCATTTCACAATCAGGTTGAGGTATTATGAGCATTTTGCATGTAGGTCATGATAGAGTGGACAACATTCTCATGACGAACCAGTCAGAACACAAGTTAATGAAGTGGATTATGTGGATTAAATCTTACATGAAATCAAACTGAAAGATAGGTCAAGCAAATTAAGTCTGAATTATTCTGTAATCAATCCTGTACCATATGACAACAGAACATTAGGGTATGTGTGTGAAATTGTCCATTGGGAAAAACTGCATTTTGAATGTTGTGTTACAGTATTGCATAAGACAGAGAAGAGTAATTTTTTAAAAATAGTACGGTTTGCTCTAGAATTGCTACTTTCCATCAATGCAAGACTTGTCTACCTTTACAGGAGAACATTTATGTGTCTTTTAGTTGAAAAAGATTTCACATTTACATATAGAGCACTGCATTAGCCAGAAAACTAGGGACCAGCTGAGAAACAATGTATAAGGAATTTCAGAGGCAGAAATAAAAGGAAGCATACATAATTATTCCCCGCTATAATGTCTCCCTATAAAACATAGGTGGGAGATCTTTTTAAGCTATGGCCATGTTTAGACTTTCAAGAACCCCCTCACAAAATGACAGCCATGGCAGATTTGCCTACTCACAAGACAGTGACTCTTATATTACATAGAATACAAACTGGAGTCTTGCTACTGAACTGTGACTTCACAATGCTTGATTGTGTGCCTATTGAAGAGGCAATCCTGACACTTTAACAAGAAGTCTAGTTGATTCCATTCGTCTACCAGACCTCCAGTTTCTCTGAGAGCCTTGACAAGCATGTGACAATATGATGTGTATGTCTATTCTGCCAGAAGTTGTCCTATTTACCCATCAAACTGATTCCATGTCAACACCTCTGGGCTATGTATTTCCTCCATCCAGGGCCCCAAGATTTGGCCACAAAAGAGCCAGATATTGTGCCATGGGTTTTATTTTGTGTTTTCTTTTTTACAAAAATATAAGACACACACACACCCAAATCATCTTTTTGGCGACCAACTTTTGACAGTATGATTTTGCACCTTAAGCTGAAAAATTTAATCTCATCCTTTTGGTGTTGTTATCACATCTTGTGTCCTTCTAGAAGTTTGAGAGGCTGAATTGCTATCCATGATTGCTCAAATGTTACTCACCCAGGGGAATCTATGCAAGGGCTGTGGGTGTCAAGTCAACGCAGAGGTTTTCCATTGCATACTCCTGGCCACTATTTTGACTTTTTTTAACCTCTCCTGGGGATGTTCCTGTGCCTACCACACACACACAATTTTTCCAGGGGCTAGTTCACAGATCACACTTAGCCACATTGTAGTTTGCTTTGCTTTGGCTTAGCCTATGAAGCCAAAACAAATGAACTACTTTATGACAATGTAAGAGTCTTACTCACATAATGTGCTAAGACCTAATGTGGTTTGTTTGGTTTTGGCTTAGCCAGTCAGAGTTAGCCTCTTGTGCAAACACAGTTTCTGCCTTTTCTACCAGTGAAAGTGTAATTCCTGCACAGAGAATAATATTTGAATCGCAGCCAGTTGCGGGGGGGGGGGGGGGGAATGGCACAACTCAGTTCATGGTGAATCCAGCACTGCAAAAACCTGAAAGGCCACTAGATAACTGCAAAGTGTTAATGTTTTGTAATTCTTTATTTCCATCCAGTGGTAGCCCAGATCTTTGCAGCCCAGAGCTGGAAGATGAACCATCCAAAAGCTACGTGCTCCTATACAAGTGTTCGTTCGTTCGTTCGTTCGTTCATTCATTCATTCATTCATTCATTCATTCAGCTGATGCTTAGAAGTCCTTCCCATTATGAAGCTTTAAAGCACTCTACTAATGTCAAAACACACATATACTAATGCAGCCAAACATCTTTGTGTTTCATTTATTTATTCTGTACCTATCCCTCTTTTATTCTGTCAGAAAACTCAGAGTACTGTTCCCAGCTGTTCTCTGATCACATAAAGATAATCACAATAGCCATTGTAGCTACCACCATCAGTCAATCTCCTTTTTATGTGTGTTTTGTGGCTTATTCCTTCTATATGTAACACCCTTCTTATTATAGAACAAGGAACAAGCATAGCTTCCTAAAATAAATAGCACTACAACCCCCACATTCTTAATCCTCTAAGAATTGGCTTGGCAGCCAATCCAGTTGAAGGAACCGGTCTTTCATCCCCTGATTACTGCGCTGGACTAAGACTGTTGCAAGCTAATAAGTCTCACTTGGGTTTTTAAAAATGTCAATGAATCTTTGTCTTCAGAGGAAGATATCCATGAGTTGTTTTTTTTAATTAACATTATTGGATGGGCTTTCTTAAAGCCGATAAGATACCGACGGAACCTTCAGTTGACAGCAAACTAGTATAATTTTATTGAAGGATATATTATGAATTCTAGTATTTGTTGCTAACTAATTTAGCATGTTGGGTGCTGGAATATAGTATACAGAAGCAGACTTTGGGCTGCTCTCATATGCATCCAAGTGGGCCAAATGACAACACATGCATCATGATGTCATGACACAAATGCCACAACTTACATCAGATGTCACAATGATATTTTATAATTATGCCATTTGCACAATGATGTCACTTTGATATCATTCTGGCTCGCCACAGACACCTATGGTTGCTTCTCAAACTAGACTCAACAGGGAGCTGCAGATAATTGTGGGCACTTCTACACAACCACCCTTTTTACTTTGTAAATTTTTGATAGCAAGGTAGAGCTGCAAAGCCCTCAAGCTAGCATTTTTCTTTTAAGCCCTGGAGCTCAGGACCCAACAAAAGGGGTAAGGCAGGTGTACCCCCAGTGGAAAAACAGAGCCTCAGGATCTCAGAAGAAGCCCCAGTTTCCCAGGGCTTTCAACTATGCTTTCTGAAGCTGAGCCAGAAATATCTCTCTTCACCTCCCCAATACTGCTGATATCATGGGAGTACAGAAGCCCAGAGATGATTTCAAACTTCCAGAATACTTGCTGGAAGTGCCAAGAAGATTTTTGATTAGTGTTTTTGCAGAATACCTAACTGAGTGTTTGCATATCAATAGTTGATATTTTTGAATGTATGCCCTTAAAACATCTCTGATGTACAGCTAAAAAGGCAACAAGTGACATGAGCCTTCATGCTTTATCTGATACCAAATATAGCAGATACATACTGTATAATAAGCATATGTAAAATAAAGTAAGGCCAGCTGACATTGCTAAATTCCTTTGCACAACTGTATATTTAGGTACTGCCTGATTCTATACATAGTATAGACTGTAGTAAAAAAGCTAGTGTATTCTGGACTATATACAAAATGGCAATTCATCTCATAGAAATAAAAGCAAGAAAGCTGATTCACTAAGGCTAACAGATTTGGACTGCAAAATTATGGATGATGGCAAGATATCATAAGATATCCCAGATCAGTGATACAAACCCATGCAGAATTCACTATGTAAGCAGCCCCTCCCATCTCAAGACAGATTGTGATCATCCTACAGAAATACAGCCTGCCTGCACTGAGGAAGACTTCATATATAGATCTATATATCTGAAGGCATCTTCATGAGTTCTTTGAAGGCATCTTTGTGAGTTCCAACCTGATTATGAAAGATTATGGGTGAACAGTGAGGATTTATGAACCACCAAATTATTCAGGATTGTGAAATCCCAGGGCACATCATCTGAAAAAAGACATAATATTTTTGATCAATTTAAAATAAATTGGAGTTAAAACATTTGGGACTACTTAGCCTAGGAAAAACATAATTGGGAATAAGAGAAATTCATAAAAATTATGAAGCTTTGTGATAGTAGACAATCTTTACTCCTATATTTTTTTTCTATCTGTTATTGGAATTCAGGATCATCTTTTGAAAAAGATTTTTCTAAATGCACACACATACACATAGAGTTTATAGAACTCAATGCCCAAGATCTGGTGTTGGCTGACTGGATGATAATGATGGTTGGAAATGGTGTTCAACTACTTTATGGAGGAGACCACTATTACTAGCATTATCAAGAATGCCTAAATTAAGTTTAATTGGTATCCAAGTGTATACCAATTGGAGAGAAGAAAAGAAGCAGCATGGAAATGGAAATGAAAATAAAAACAGCGAAATGCCCATTGTTGCAAAGGTGATATTGAACTTTACAGGACTCTACAGATGATCCTATAGAGTTCTTCTTATACATGTTTTCCAGTCTCGCCTACACATTGTATACTTTCTGTTCTAAAATAACTGGCTATTTTGGTTGCTCTGTTCCAGGCAGTGTAAAAGTGACAGGAAAATGAATTGATTCTAATTACCATGCTGCTAGAATGACAGAAGCAGACTAGATATTCCTATTTTCTTTTCATTTTTTCAAAAAGAAAGTCTAAATGAGGAACAAAATTTCAATGCAGTTTCATTCCAAAACCCAGCGCAAATAGAGGGCAGATGTTTGAATGGGATTAATAACCCACAGAGTTCTGTAAATCTGGCTACCTTTAGACAACAAAACTGAAAAAAAATGCCTTGAATCTGGAGACAAGATCTGGAGACCTTGTTTAAACAAAGAGCATGCAAACCAACCTTATATAATTAATATACCTTACAGCAGAGTACCTTTTGAGACAAGAACCAGCCCAATATTAAGCACCTGATCTTAACTTTACATACCACTACAAGCGCCATGAGAATAGAGAGATCATGATATGCTAATAAGACAAATAAGTAAATACATGAATATGTTTAAAACTGCCCCTTTCTTGACTTTTTAAACACACTGAAGAATATTAGAAAATCTGTAGACAATGACTGATCATGTGCCATTAAATTAGTGTTGACTCATAGATAGACCTTCTCCAGGAAGAACTAGAGACAGTAAGGAACCCTTAAAAGAGACTGAATCCTCAACAGAGATTAAAGCAATGGCTGGGGTCTGACAATGATTACCTTTCCCCAGTCATATATTCATTCAGAAAGCATTTTTCTGAAATTTGCATACAAAGGGAATAGTTACATTAAAAAAAAAAAGTTGCTTCAGGGAGAACAATCTTCAAATCAGTCAGCCAAATTTCAGGAATTTATTTGAAATTATAAACTAACTTCAACTTTTTTGAAAATGAAGTGAGATGGTAGAGTATGACATCAGAGGACAACCAAGGATTTGATGAAGTTTGCCCCATTTCATTAGTAAATATATAGAAAAGATCACATAAATATATCACATATCCTGGTTGTGGTGCACCCTGTGATAGCTATGCCCAGGAGTTTATGTTCAGAACTGGCAAAGGGCGTCAGTGCAAATTAGCGATTGACCTAATTCGAGAGGCAAAAATCAGTTTCACATCTTCAGATGTTTTCAGCCACTCCTCCAGGATTATCACATTCAGGCTGTAATTCTAATCTGAAAATTAATCTTCATAACACACTGATATATATTTCTGAGGAGACATGCATAGAACTTAGTGGTAAAGTGGATTTCAATAGCCTCATTGGCTGGCTACATTGCCTAGCAAAGTTTTCTGGAAGTAAATCACTGTATTTTATAATACTATAACTTTATTAAGCCATGAAGGTTTTTGTTTTGGTTTTTTTGCCTATCTCTTTATATGCACATGGTATTAGGGACAGAACAATCTTCCTAAAATTTCTTAACTTAGAGGAAAGAGCTGCTCTATCAGGTAGGCTACATTAGCTACAGACGCCATAGTAGATGGTGGTACAATAATGAGAAGCAGCATATTTTCATGAACATTTTCCACTGCTTCAGATGATATGATAGGATTCCACTATTTACTGTAAAACTTTGAAGAATTTGGATGCAGATGGAAATAATTCATGCTGAATTTTAATTTCTTTTATAATCCAGATTGCCATAGTTCCGAATATGGGTTTATAATCTTAAATTGAGGCTGCATACTATTCCTTGCCTTGTTTAGAAATTCTCAGTAGAACACACACCCCAACCCTGGGTTGAAACAGAGCTTTCATTATGAACAATGGATTTGTCTTGAAAAATAATAGCTACGTTTATTGAGGCAATGTGTACACTGCAATGAAAAGAAATACATTTAAAAAAACCTCTTCAGTGTAACTAAAATTCTGCTTCAAAAATATTGAGTTCTGCAAGAAATGTGCCTCCTTTCTGGGGCTGTCAATGGCCTTGTGGGGTAGATCACAAATCAGTTACTGAGGGACACCCTCAGATCAACTTCAGGGAGGGAACTGGTTGTGGACGGATCAGGGAGAATTAAGCTTTTCTCTAATCTGGTGCATAAGCCTCAGGCTGTATGTTGCCAATTGTAGCTCTGTTCTCACTGGAAAAGGTCCATTTTAGGCCGAGCAGGTTTGTTTTATCCTACAGTATTTACCAAAATGAGGGGAAAGAAAGTGAACAACTTTGTTCTCCTTTGAGGTGCATCCAAAAATGTGGGTGGGGACCAAGGAAAACTAATGTGATTCAAGTTAAGTGAATACACATACCACTGTACTTCCTAGGCTTTTAATCATTTTTGCCTCCTAGTTACACTGGGTGTTGCAGTTTGGCAGCAACTTTGGAATGGCGTTGTGCTCCCAATATTGGGAAGTCTTAGGGCCACAGGTTGTATATGCCTGCTATAAGATGTCCTGGGCCACAACTTCAAAATGCTAACTCAGCCTGAGGGCTGGTGTGCTTTTTGCATATCTAGGTGACAAGAGGGCCCTCACTGTCACCTTACATCAAAGAGCACCTGCCATTCCTAACACTTCTTACACTGCACCCACTGCAGAATGGAGAATGGGCCAGTGATCCAGAGGCCCCAAGTGCTCATGTTAGGCTTTACAAAATCTAAGCAAAATGAAATTTTGTTTGGTCCTCTTTTTTTTTTTTAAAAAAAAAACAGTAATCACAATGCTGGTTGTAAGTGATTAACCCCCCTTATCTCGCCTTGTTTCAGTAAGTACAATTTAGTGCTTCTAATAGTAACGCAAAGCCCTGAATTCAGGTGACTTGCTTCTGGAAGACACCCTGTGCCCACTTCTCTTGGCTTTGAACATTTCAACGATCATTTGCCAATCTTATTTTTGTATCCAGTTGCAACGTCTTGAAACTTTATAAAACAAACAAAACAAAGATGTGCTTTTCAAGATGCTGAACTCCTTGAACATGGTGCATATGAACAGGCCAAACATCGTTATATTAGGAGCTCATTATTACAAAGAACTTCCCCAGAAATATAACTCATACATCCAATATATCTGCTGCCCTAAACTTAATTCAAGAACTTCTTTTGGTGGTTGCTCCATAATAAAATCCATATGGGAACATTCTTAATACTCTGTAACTCTTTTGCCTAATCCTAACTGAGCTTCCTCAAGAATAAATCCCATCAGCCTTCAGTGGGACTTTCCTCTAGGGAAGGTTCTGTGGATTCTAGCATTCCTTTCCAGAAAGAAAAGGCTTTTGTCATTATACAGAAATTAAATCCAACTGGCCTATAGATAAACATTTTGAGTTCTCCCTGCTGCTTTTGGCTACTGAACAATTGTTTAGCATCAGGCAAATATAGGCCATACCTCCTCTTAATGGCTCTCATGGCATGAGTGTAGGGTTCCTCATCATTTTAATGCCCCACACAATAAATGTCTAGGTTATAAATTTTGATATGCTTCCCAGCTGAATGGATGCCTTAAGTGGAGACAGACTGGCTGGAGCTAAGAGCTGTTAGCTTTGATTTACCTCCCTTCTATTATTCAATCCTATTGAGAATTTTGAGGACTGATCACAAGTCATGTTGATTGGTTGCAATTTATAGATCGAATGATATTTAATTCCAGTCAATAGCCTGCAACCTAATCAACATGTTACTGGAGATGAAGTAATGGTTGTGTGGTAAGAGGAAGAGAGTGAAGCAAGGTGTTTGCAGATAAAACCATTGGCAGCAGAGTTTTCCCCATTAACTATCCAGCATTCAATTTTTTCCCCAAATCCTGGCAGAACCTTAGGCTCTAAGGGAATATGTGCGAAAAATTCTCCAAGGTCTTAAATGCACTATTTAATGCATTGTCTGGTTTGTAACATTTGGCTTATAACCTATATATTTCCGCATCTGGTGTCAGCTCCATCCATGTGAAAGATCTATATTTACAAAATTACTGAGAAGCACTGCCTCTTCAGATATTATATCCATTGCAGATGTTGGATGCCAGAGAAGAGGGTAGAAACCATTTTAATTAATTAATTAATTAATTAGACAAATTTATATGGCCACCCAACTCATACACAATGACTCCGGATGGCTTACAAAATTAAAACCCATAATACAAAAACCGATAACCTCCCCTTGAAGATAGAGTAATAATATACAATGGACATAAGGAGAGAACCAGAGCAGTATACCGTAGTACAGTGTTTCTCAACAGTGTGTGGACTTCAGCTCCCAGAATTCCCTGGCCAGCCTGCTGTAGTATAGACTATTGAGAATGATAGATCCAGGTTCTAACCAACTCATCCATAAAGTTCACTGGGTTACAGTAGGCCAGCCATTTTCTTTCTTAATTTCATCTGTCTCACAGAGCCATTGTGAATGTGTGTGTGTGTGTGTGTGTGCACACGCACACACACATGCATTGCTCCGAGTTCCTTCTTACAATTATTACAATTATTACAAAACTATAATAAATAATAAGAAAGCAAGTGAACTGAAATATAGCTCCCGTTTACAGGTTGCCATTGGTGTGTTCCTAATCTCAGATGCAAATGCAGATGATTCCAGTGCTCTGTTGCATCATAGGCAGAGGGGCAGGCTGTAGAATGGCAGTTCTGCTCCTGATGAGGATTATAACTGGAAAAACTCTCATGACTTGCCAAAAAAATTGGAGCAGATTTTCCTGAATCTGGTGTTTTCGAGGTATATTGGACTGTACCTCTCACTGGCTGTGAATTCTTCTAGTAGTAGTTCCATAGTATCTGGAAAGTAACAAGTGTGTATCTTTACCTGTTTTTCACATCCAGTGAACCCAGCGTTCAAGTGTATGTGTGTGTGCGGGGGGGGGGGACTCTACAAAGTGAGTCCCTTGCTGTGCCTCTGTTATTGTCTAAAATGCAAACATGCAAATACCAGCATGTTGGATAGAATCAAATTCTTAGTGTATTTTATTCATAAGGAAACCTGCTGTTGGAGAAAACTTTCAGCTCTTTTGAGGGGACAACCATCTTTCTGCCTAAACAGAACTGTTTGCAAAGGAGAGCTCAGACTGCCAGGTAGTGAGTCTTTCTTAGTAGTAAATTCATATGGCATGGCAGTTCTTTGATATGGCAGGCTTGCTGAGCAGTTTTTTGGAAGAGGTGTCCAAAGATACGCACATTCCCCAATGGAAGTACTATGAAATATGGACTGCATATCTTCTAGGAGGAGAATGAGAGAGTATTTATTTATATTTATTTAAGCAATTTGCATGGCCGATCATCTCAATGACTCTGAGTGGTGTACAAAAAGTTACAAATGAAACTACAATCAAACAATATAACAATGATCCATGTAACCAAGGTCCATAGTCAAGAAAAATACTCCCAGTTTGTCAAAACAACAATCAATCGATCAAGTACTAAAGCTGCCAGAGTTTTCTTTTATAGTTAGGAAAAGCAAAGAGGTCTATTCATTGTGTCTGGGATAAAATTCAAGTGTTCAACCCTCAGCTTAGAAGGCATATCTCTGAATAGGCCGTACAATTTTACATAAAATGCTTACTTAAATAAGTAAAAAAAGCCCTCTTTTTTTTAGAAAAAAAGAAAGGATAAAAGAAAAATGCACAAGAACCTTAGTGAGAAAAAGTACTTTCTCTTAATACAAGTGAAGCCTTGAGAAAATGGTAAGTTTCCTTTCAAAAGTGAAGTTCAATGGTTTCCTTGAGAGACAACTTAGTGTGGCATTTTTGCATAATAAGAATCTTGGACACAAAGTGTTTCTTCTCATAGAGGACCAAGAGAAATAACTGGTATTTCTTTGAAGTGTAAATATAGCTCACTATTCCTATTTCAAAATCATCCAGAAGTCTGAGTCCATGGCCCTTCCTTTCATCAGCCCCACCATTTTTTACTAGACAACATGGGGTCCAAGATTCTGGTTGAGGCATCCTTGATATCTATAATCTAAATTGGAAGGTTTCTAGGCTGGAGAAGAGATATTCTTAAAAGAGGATGACATATACATGATTTTTTAGAATAAATGTCAAACTACATTAAGGAAGACATTAAGCATTATGATAAAGAACCACTGAAAATGGCTTCACTTCCAAGAGTAGATTCCAAACTGAAATACAGGTAGTCCTCATATAGCAACTGTCTCGTACAGCAACTGTTCACAGTTATTACGGTGATGAAAAAGTAACTTTACAATCAAGCCTCACATTTACAACCTTCGCAGGTCTGTAAAGCGAAGAAAGCTGCCGTAAAATCATAAGCACATTCGTGCTTTCACTTAATGACCACTTCACTTAACAACCAAGTTGCCAGTCCCAATTGTGGTTGCTAAATGAGGACTACCTGTATGCACAGCATGTCTCTCTACTATTCTGTCATGTATACACTCAACTAGACATGTTGTTTTTTTTAGCTGATAGCATACCTGGAGAGTAGAGAAAGAGAGCATACTTTCCTCAAGGAAAATGGGGTTACCTCTGTGTTGGCAAGGAGGAGAGAAACATGGACATTTAAGGAAAAGGCTTTTGGAAAGGAGAAAGAGGAAGGGTGGAAGTGTAATAGCTAGCAGAGAAAAATGGATTCTAGACAGGTTTATTGTTGGTTTCAAGAGATTCAAGTACTTCAGTACTTGATTGATTTATTGTTGCTTTGACAAATTGGGAGTATTTTTACTTAAAATAGTGAGCTGGGAATCTGAAGATCCTGAGGGAAGAATAGGAGCACTAGGGGACAATTCTACCCATATCAGATGGCTTCTGGGAAGCCGAGAGAGAGAGAGAGAGAGAGACAGCACCAGGCAGCACAACTACCCTTACTTAATTCTTAAATAGGAGGTAGGAATACAGAATATAGATATGGTAATGCATACATAAAGCTTGAGCCATCACAGAGGCTTGTTCACATATCCAGCTGAAGTTAACTTTTAAACCCAAGGAAGGAACATCAATAACCTGTACTATGCTGGTGAGATTACTCTAATAGCTGAAAATGCAAAGGATCTGCAAGCTCTAGTAATAAAAGTCAAGGAGCACAGTGAAAAAAATGGGACTAAGATTAAATACAAAGAAGTCCAAACTGATGACAACAGGTCATCCAAGTTCACAAGAAGTGTCTTGTGTTCTATGAGCTGGAATATGTTTCATGAACTTTTCAAACCCTCATGAGAATAGCATAGCATAGCACAGCATAATTTAAGACTGTTAAGGCTGTTTCTATAACTACATCTTAAGACGCTAATTACAATGAATATATGTATTTATACATGGCAGCAGCAGGACTGGTGTGTAATGGCTCGGAATGAAAAATCAGTCATCCTTCTGAATGGCCAAACTATCCATTGGTTTTAAGTTACAAGTAAACTGTGAAAAAGTTTTTACAAATTGAGTTGCAAGAAAAATAACAAGATAGAATACTTTCATTCATTCTATATTTCCATTCAGAATGAATTGATCTGAATTATTAAAAAAAAATTAGTGAGAAATAGAAGATCCCATTTTATTATTCATGAATTTCCTAAAGAAACCGCAATACTGCCCACAGCAATTGTTTTTGAATGGAATGGAGCCTTTTTATAGCTTTGGAGTATAATCTAGAGTAAGATCTTCAATTCAGCAGGCAGACAGACAGATATTATACTGCAGAATTGCATCTGCAAAGAGAATAAGGGATATTTTTTGGTTCTCATTATATATAACCCACTGCATCCATCTTATTGGACTGTCATATGTATATACCCCCCCCCCCCAAAAATGGCTTCTTCAACAGGGCAGTGTTTCCGATTTTGTGCTTGTATTATTTTCCTTGATGTAAAAATGGGTTCCAACAAATTCATGTACTTAATGTGCCAACTACAAATAGATATTACTGAATTGAATAGATCTACAATATTTAATTGGACTATCAAACAACAAACACTTAACATCACACAGAAATAACCCAACAGTCCACCATGGTGTGTTTTGAGCAAACTGCCTTCTGCATTTAATGATAAATTTGGCAAATCTCCTTGAAGAACCCTTGCTTGAAATCCAACCTTGAAATTGAACAGCTTCAAATTCTAAAAATCCATTCATTCTTACCTGAAACAAAGAATTTTGAAAGTTGAAAAACTCATTCTTCAGTGGTAATATAAGGCATGCTGTGTTTTTCAAATTCCTGATCTTCACTGCCTAATGATTGCATCTTTTTTCTCTTACATGGCAAAGAATGGTGGCCTCTGCTAAACTTGTACAGTTTGTCTATAACAATACAAAAGAGTGGGGATGGTGTAAGCAAGGTTATTAACAAGGGCATCTGTAGCAACAGGCACTCGGCAAAATGTCATGCTCCTTTTTACAGGTGTAAATGCATGCAAAGCAGATTAAAAGGGGGCAGGTCTTTGATCACCCACTCACCCCCCACCCCCATTATGAAGCCAATGACCTTCACTGAGGATGCCACGGGTTGTTAAACAAAGTTATATACTGAGGACTAACCTTGAAAATAATTGTGCTCTGGATCCTTCAGGAACTGAATCTGGATATTTCATTGCAGCAGATTCATGGTGGATCCAAGGAGGCAGCAACATTAATTAGAATGAAGTCCAGCTGATCTGTGAGGGGTGGATGGGAGTTCTCCTTACTTGTACTTACTTACTCCTTACTCCAAAAATATAAGGAGCATGCAACAGCATTGGACTCTTTGAAGTATAGAAGCAATGAGATCTGCAACCAAGTGAGATGGTGCCAAATGATGCCATACAGGTGAAGATATTATCACACCAATTCCACCATTATGTACTTCAGTCCTGATATCTGATGCACATCTGTAAGTTGTGATATTTACATGCAAGCAAGTGCAAATTTGATCTGTCTGTAGGCCCAATGTGGAAAATTTCTCTAGGGATTTTAAATAAAATAAATAAAAAATAGAGGGAAAATTTGCCAGACCAGGACTGTGTTCCTGAAAGCTATTTCTGACAGTTAAATGGAACAGGCATTCATAGTCTTTTAATCCTTATTGAAAACTGACAGTGCATTTCTAAACTGAGCTCTCAGAAATGCTCAGTTTAATGTGACTTACTCTTAGTAAAATATGTGTGCATATTAGTTTGACAGTAAATTCTCTTAATCAAGTAAGTACATATGCATGTTATTGGGACTGTAAATATCCATCCATGTAGGGTGATATTTACTGGAACTGGAAAACCAATTTCTGTAATTTATGATAGATTCAGGGCTGGCTCTAGATGTTCTGGCACTCCCTATGGTTTGGCTCCTCGACCGATTTTGTCAGGAATTCCAAAAAGGCGCCCTCTTGTTTCTTTTTTCTTCAGGTTTTTGAGCTTTACACTTACAAGTTTCAGCCCCAGACAATTTTTTTCTTTTCTCGGACATTTTCACCCTATTTACCCTGCAAAATTATATTTAACTCTCGAGCAGGCGCACTGGCTCACAGAGTGCGCCGTTATTGCGTTTCACTTTTTTATTGTGTTTTTTGGAAGACTTTTCAGTTTTCGTGCCCCCTAAAATAGGGCACCCCTAGGCCAGTACCTAGAGCCAGCCCTGGATAGATAGCTATAATTTAAGAACTAGGAGACACTGAAGAACTCATGTAACTCTAGAGCAGTGTTTCTCAACCTTGGCAACTTTAAGATGGGTGGACTTCAGCTCCCAGAATTCCCCAGCCAGCCAGCCATGCTGGCTGGGAAATTCTGGGAGTTGAAGTCTATCCATCTTACAGTTGCCAAGGTTGAGAAACACTGCTCTAGATAATAAAATGGAAGTCAAGACTGCTGATGGGGGCTCTGTGTACTATCTTGATGCAGCAAAGAATGCCATTTCTCAGCTGCTGAAGTGTTCATTTCATAACAATGACAGAAAGGGAGAAGGGGGGTTCCGTCATTACATAGAAGCTGAAATAATCTCCGTGCTATGTAAGGGTGTAGTTGTAACTTTAGCTAGCCATCCTTTCCATGCAAGCAAAGCCTCTCCTGTCAGCAAGGACAGCTAATTGAATCAGTTCCTGCCCTAACTCAGTTGTCTGTCTGGTTTTGTCAAGGATGAACATTTCCCACTCTTTTGATTGTTTTCACTCTCACCCTCAGTAGCAACCACCAGTGAACTACCTCCTGGGCTATGATAGTATTTCCTGTGTCCTCCTGTCTTTGATGATTTCCTAATTTTCAAGTTCTATATTGACCCACAGTAAACCACTGAAATGCAAATAACTATCTCAAGGAAAACACACACACCCTGCAATTCTATACAGAAAACCAGATTTTTAATACAATCTGCTTGATAGCTTATCAGTAATTACTCCAAAGAGTAATAGGTAATGAGTTCTCCCTCCTAAGTATTTACTGCTCTCCTAGTTACTTGATTGTAACCTCCCAACAAAGAGGCAGCTAATACTATCTTACGTAATTCAGGCATATATACATGGTTGGTTAAGGGACCTGGTTACCGTGAGTACTTTATTTTATTTTATTTTATTTTATTTTATTTTTATTTATTTATTTATTTATTTATTTATTTATTTATTTATTATTAAATTTATATGCTGCCCATCTCTCCCAGACAGTGAGAGTACTTGTCGAAGAACATTCACGTCAAAAAATGAGCTCTGTAAAGGGATAGTAAATTCCTCAGTAATGCTCTTTGTTATCCCTTTGCTCCCCTAAACTAGCTGTCTTAAGTGTCATTTCTATAGATTTTAGGAGATGTGTTGACTTTAAGTTATTTCTTCATATTCAGTTCAGGTTTCATTGTAAATATATAAGTATATCTCCATGTGTACACCCACACATATACATGCCTACACAGTACTGTATAGCTGAACTACATTTTTAAATAGTAGCAACAAAATGAAAAAGAATTTTCGCCCAATATTTATTTGGCTCCAAGCACGAATGCTTTTTGTCCTGCTTTCATGGCACTAGAACAAGGCAGAATGGAGATATTTATAAACTCGTATCGCCCTCGTGCCATGAACCATCAGTTAAACTTGAGTTTAGCACATACTTGACTTTTCCAGTGAATACATTCATTTGGGAAGGTTTGTGTGAATATATTTGCTTGTTTAAGGTAGGAAACAAAGGCTGTGGAAGACTCGTGGCCAGGACTGAAGTGAAATAGGCGTCCAGATTTTGAACACTGATTGCCAAACCTCAGCAGGAATCTCCCTCTTTTGATCTGTTCAGAGCTCCCAGCTTCTCTTCTGCTCACTTCCAGGTTTGTCTTTTTCAGTGGGAATGATGCAACCACATAATTGCCTAATGACATATGCCAGTGTCTTCCCTGATTTTCTAGTCCTCCTGTTTTGGAATGTCATAAATATGTCAACATTTGGCCTGCTGCTGCAGAATAGTTTTGAAAGCTCAGGTGAGGAGCCTTCACTGTCAGCTCTTCAGGCTGACACGCTCCTAGACCAGTTCTGAACCCATCACAAGCAGGAAGCCAAAAAGTTATTATTGTAGGGAATCAGGGATAAGGTGTGTGTAATGTTTTGCCTGAAGAAGGTCCCACATTCAACCTTCGCCTTCTTTATTTTTTTAAGATCAACTAGCAACACTGAAATCTCGAATCATTCCTTCTCAGTACAGACGAACCTTCTCAAATCTATTGCCATTCAAATATTTTGGAACCACAATCCATAAGAACATAACAAGCGTGCTTGTGGATCAGGCAAGGGCCCATCGAGTCCAGATTTCTCTGCCATGCATTTTGTAGCCAGATGCAATCAAGAAGCTCACAAGCGTGGACAGGAATGTAATGCGATAGCCCTTTTCCACTACTGTGCCCAGCAACAGCTAATTTAATGTATGCTACTTGGGAGTCTAGTGATAATAAACAGTGATTAAAAAGATAGTAGTCCCTGATAACTTGAACTTCTCATCCTTTTTTGTTTTTGTATTTTAGGGACCATCAGCATAGCTGATAGCAGCAAATTCCATGGGGATTCTGGGATCTGTGGCCTTGAGAAAGCTTGGATAAATAATACAAAGCTATTGGAAGATTAAGTATGGGAACTACATCAGTTATAGTGGGAGTTGGCACTGAACATACTATATGGAGCAAACAGGTAGCACGAGACAGCTCTGCAGAGAACCATGAAAAAAGTATCAACGACTGAAATGTTACTGCTGGTCTTCCTGAATGATTTTCCAAATACCATAACTGATAGAGCCAGTTTGGTGTAGTGGCTAAGGTGATGGCCTAGAAAGCAGGAGACGGTAAGTTCTAGTCCCGCCTTAGGCATGAAAGCCGGCTGGGTGACTTTGGGCCAGCTGCTTTCTCTCAGCCCAACCCACCTCACAGGGTTGTTGTGGGGAAAACAGGAGGAGGAAGAAGTATTAGGTATGTTCCCTGCCTTGAGTTGTACATCTAAAAGGCGGGAATCATCATCATCATCATCATCCTTCAAACCCATTTCTGAAACTTTCCGGCTTTCTTTATATTCAGACTGTTTAAACACTGAGTTATTTTCTTGCTCAAGAGGGGAAAATCAAGCTGAACTAGAAGGAAGACTGCCATGGGCTACGCTGTGCATTGAGGCTTTGTCCAGTCTGTTTCATTTGGTGTGGTTTTAAAATCCTAAGAAAGTCCGGACAGGACTGTCTGTTTTTAACATTTTCCATTGCTGTCTTCATTTCACAAATCATTTTTTATATTTTTGCTTTGCAGGTATTTCTTGACAAGAAACATTATGAGAAGGTCATTTATGGCACACTACTTAACAAAAAATCATTTATCAGTTTCATTAGAGTTTTTAAAAATGTAAAATAAAACAATGGGTTTTCTGATTATTCCTGTGATGGGTGCTAGCCTTTCATTGACCATACATCTAATTCCAGCTTATAGGAAGTTAAATTTAAAAACAGACGTTACTAGCTCTCAGGCTTGCAGAACAAAATCAAAACAAATGCGTGACAGTCTTCAAGTGCTCATCCCAGAGAAATGCTTACAGTTCATGCAAGAATCTTATCCACCCTCCTGCCTCCCGGTTTAAATGAACAAAAGGCCTGAAAACAAGGATGTTCCATTTTACTTTCACAGAATTGCAATTTAGTACTTCCTTGTAAGAACTGGTTAAACAGAATAATTTTCTCTGGGGAGCGATAGCAGTAGTTCCCATCTTGCTTTCAGATCAGCTTACAGTATGAGAACTGAGAAGGTATGACGGCTATAAATATGACAGTGCTCCCGTTATGTAATCTTCATCCACTTATTTCTGTCTATGACATCAATGCCCCACTGACCCCACTGAGACTGGAAGAAAGCAAATGTGCTTTGTAAGTAGAATTGAAGTCTGAGGACCACAGCATAGATAACAGGGCCCCTTTGTTTGTAGAACCGTATCTGGCAAGATTAAAATCCACGCAAGGCATATGGGGTATTGTCTCATAAATAGCTTATTTTGAAAACCTGTATATATGACATTTAGGAATAGATCCAAATTGTTTCTCAAATGTATGCACTCTGAATCCAGTTACTGTGCAGCTGAGTCATCTGTATATTTTTGCAGGCACTTTGCAAGGAGTTTGGTTTATTTCTTCAACAAGTTCTTTATCTTTCCCTGATTTTGGGATTGGCCCTTCCGGTTCAGAATGCTAGAAGTTAAAATTTTCTCAACCCCTCTGGAAGACACCAGATTGGGGAGGGCTGTGCTAATTTAATAGCAAGTAAAAGTAGAATTTGCTCTCAGACTCTTGTAGTATAACAGAATGGGTTTGAAGCTTGTGCACCAAATGTAACTCTGGGAGCCAATAATACGTTTCTGTTTATATTCCAAGGAATATCCAGCATGATATTTAAATGGAATGGGGTTGGTAATTATCACCTTTCACTTTGTTTGTGGGTATGCGTGTGTACGGTATATTGCATCTAACAGACATTCACAGTAGCAGACATTGACGTCAACTGGAATGAAGCCCAATCTAATTTTATATTGTGGGAGTTTTTTCTTTTCTTTTCTTTTCTTTTCTTTTCTTTTCTTTTCTTTTCTTTTCTTTTCTTTTCTTTTCTTTTCTTTTCTTTTCTTTTCTTTTCTTTTCTTTTCTTGTGAAAGAACCGTGCCAGCAACTAAGTGTGTTTATTTGAATTCTACTTATTTTTATTTGCCTGTCTGACAGCTAGAAAATTAATTCCATAGCTAGTGACAATTTATATATGTGATGTATATTAACAGGGCCCAAACTCTCAGTTTCTAGGTTTACTCAGTAAATTTAGCATAGGAGAAGGAGCCCTCAAAGCCTGCCTTGAAGGTTATTATTGTAGAGGAAAATGGAAGAGGGTGTATTGTGGGCACTGCCTTGAACTCTTAGAGGAAATTGGGATATAAACCTAATAAATACATAAAATGATAGTGGTTTTCTGAAAGATTTCTCACCTTAACAGCTACATGATGGGTAATAGTGTCTTCTCTCTGGTGGGAATAAAAATACTTACTGAACTTAGATGGTACTCGTAGAGGAGAACAGGATGTCTACAGGGTATGGTGAAAAACAGTCAAGACAGCAGCCACGGTGATGCAAACGAAGCTCCATCCTTTTCTAATGTGCATCACAAGCAGAGCTTTGATCACATTGTTGTGGCACTTCTTGTATAGTTTGTTTTCATATTTATATACAGCAAACCAACCAGGAGACAATAACATGTGATCTGAGTCACAAGGTCTGGTCATCCACATTCTAGAAAGAGAAACTAAAAGATCATTGTATTGTCGAAGGCTTTCACGGCCGGAATACAATGGCTGGTGTGGGTCTTCCGGGCTGTGTGGCCGTGTTCTGGAAGTTTTGTTTCCTAACATTTCGCCAGCATCTGTGACCAGCATCTTCAGAGAGCAGGAGCACAGACAGGAGAGAACTGCTCCTGTCTGTGCTCCTGCTCTCTGAAGATGCCGGTCACAGATGCTGGCGAAACATTAGGAAACAAAACTTCCAGCCAGAACACGGCCACACAGCTCGGAAGACCCACACCAGCCAAACTAAAAGATCCTTCTTGCATGGTCTCTGTCAACAGGCAGATGAAGAAGTAATCCCACCATGGCTATAAATGATGTCTTCCATGTTGGAAGTGGTATACCCGGCCTACACTTTGATTTTGACATGACTGGCTCTGAATCACAGTTTATAGGGAGATGGATACCCTCTGTTTTAAAAAGTGGACAATTTAATAGCATATCCCAAGAAGTCCAATATAGTTTCTTGGCTTTAAAAACAACAACAAAAACAACTCAGGATGCAACTTTGTTGATGACAATTGTTTTAGATTGACAAGGTATTTAGAATAAAGATGAGCAATCTCTTCATGGCTGGGAGCTGCATTTAATGGCCTTGTGTGAGTGAAAGCTACAGTGAGTGAGGCCAAGTCATACAGCTGGGTGGGGCCTATGATTTTCTGCTTTATTCTGATATATATAAATATATATTTCAAGGAATGGAAAACTTCAGGCTTATTTTAGATTCTTCCCACCTCCAAGTAAAGGGATTTAGAGATTTCCCACCTCCAAGTAAAGGGAAAGTAAAATCTGTGGTGCAGTTAAATGACCTGTATGGATTTCAGGAGGCCTTGGGCTGCAGTTTGCGCACACCTGATTTAAAAGATGACACACAATAGATCTGGATTCTAGGTGTGAAGCCCTTGAGTGTCTTGGCAGTGTGAAATCTGAAGCCTGAAGGCTATTTATGCTGATGTACGGCCTGTATTTTCAGGGTAAAAATCAGAAACCCTGGAAAGGGAGCCAAGCCATCCTTTTCTTGTTAGATTGGAATGAGTGCAGGTCAATCTTTGGGGACAATAGATAATCTCAGGAACACGGTATCCTTCTGCTAGGATATGACTTGATTAGAATATCAAGAGTGCTTCATAGTTCATTGATTGAAAAACAGGCTCCATACCAGCAACGTTTCCAAATAGCTTTATTACAGATTAGTTTAAAAGAATAAGGAGGTATTCTATAAAAAGAGCCCATACATTTGGTTTATAAAAAGGAGGTGACTGCTTTTATTTTCTTTGTACTTGGCACTGCCAGAATCCAGGAAACAATCCAATAATCTGTTTTCTCTCTCCTTTTGGCTTTGCTTAATTAAGAAATGGCTGGCTTATATGCATTGTATGAAATCCTTGTTAATTGACTATTGATGGCTGAAAGACCAATTGACTTTAGTCCTTTCCAATTCACTTTCTTCCCCAAAGCCAGTGGACTTTGTCACAAGTGCAAGGAGATCTTTCACATTTTTATTTTCAGAAGCTGCTCTCCACAATTTTCACACTACTGTTTGACACCCTTCTCCAGAACTACACTGGAGATCTGGAATGGGACTATTTACTGTACATTTCTAAGGGGCTCTTTCAAACTTCTTTTGCATCAACCCCCAAAACTTAAAACTAACTAACTCAAAGCATTCTTCAGAACTATTTAAAGATCAATTGGGGATTCTTGGAAGACAACACTGAAGGAGAAACTATGAATATAGCCTCCCTGATGCCTGCAATAATGTACTCGTATCTTCCCCATCCTGTTGCTGTCCAAATGCAAATCTGCTGGCTGAGAATTATGGGAGCTGTGATCTCTTCTAGAAGGCAGCAAGTGAGGGATGGGTAGTCTGCTTTGTATTTGCCTCCTTCCCAAGCCTCTATCAGAGGAGATGGACAACATTATCTTGCTGATAGGGGCCCAAAACAACACAGTCCCCACGGTAAGGAGGCCCTATTTAAACATTCTCTTTCAACTCCAAAGGATATGGTTTTCAGTGGGCTTTTTGGAGCTTGCTTTTAAAACAATTCCCCTTGTTATAATTCAGGTTCTTTTTTTTTTCTTTTTTTACTGTGGGGCTAATTTTATAATATAACAGAGGGAAAAAGCATTCAGCTTTGGGAATCTACTAGCCAACTGTGACATAGTTATGGACTATAAATATGCTTTAGTTACAAGCTATAGCTAAATTGTTCTACTCTACAGAAACAATCCTCTGTTGAAAAGTGTCCACCCTTTGAAAGTTTGTCCCTCCCAAGTCCAGCTCAGAGAGAGGGCAGCAGCATTTAGCTGACAGACTACAGTAGTGTTCCCTGCTATAGGGAGATGTATTGCATTCCTACTGAGATCACAGTAATTATTTCTAAATATATTCCAAACATTAGGCAACATTTAAACAAATAGTTTTTCTTTGTCATTTTGTACTTTTTAAAATGATAAATACGTGATTACCGCCAGTATGGCTGTATTCCATCCTTTCTGGAACTGAGATCTTTCAAAACGTGTCTTCACTGAATTTGATCTGCTGCCTTGATTCTGCTCTCATTACTTCTTCATGCCCTTCCTCTTTGATGGATCTCATTTATTCTGAAGTTTCTTTCTCTTCCTTTTATGCAAATAATTTGTTCAGAGCTTGTCCATCAAGCCATCTGCACTGTTATACTGAGTTAACATTCAGGGCCCCACTCCAGTGCTTCCTTTCAACAACAGTTGGCTTCATGCCATCCCATCAAGCTGTAGCTGCATTTACATGTTGACTCTGCACATTCGTTCTTCAGTCCTCTCTTCTTTGACCAAACTCCTTCATCCTTAAGCTGCTATAACACAAGGTCTTCTTTTCCCTTCCACACAACTGCTTCATTTGGGCTCATCTACTAGGCCAGCAATGCTGTTATGCAGTGTCTGCGTTCAGGCCCATTCCAGTGCTTTCTCTCACTGGCAATCAAGGAACTGGCATATAGTGTAAGAAGAGCTCAGAACTTTGCAGAGAGAGCACCGAAATGGAGCAGCACACACTGGGTAACAATCACTTCAGTCAGAAACAAAAAATAGCAAACATGATATATTTGAGAAAGTGGCTGAGCCTGGGAAAGGCAGTTTTATTCCAGCTTAGGGAA
Source organism: Python bivittatus (assembly GCF_059951505.1). Classification (NCBI taxonomy): domain Eukaryota; kingdom Metazoa; phylum Chordata; class Lepidosauria; order Squamata; family Pythonidae; genus Python; species Python bivittatus. The sequence continues at coordinate 2,302,634 of NW_028277112.1, read as the reverse complement.
AGCAAGGAGAAATTTCTTTGAGTGCCTTCTTGGGAGCCCTATAAGCCAGTAAGGCAAAACTGTGTTCTTTGCAATTCTTCTTTGTCTCCAAAGTTAATCTGCTGGCCTGTTGTTCCTCTTTAGATATCATTTGCAAAATCATAATTCCTCTTTAGGTGCCAGTCCCAGCAGAACCTCTATGTCAGTTCTGTCTACTGCCTGTTAATATTTACTCCCATGCTTAAGCTGGGAAGAAGGAAAATACTTATTTTAATTATTTACAAATTCATTTTTAAACCATGCAATAATTTCACTGGAAATGGAATGAGCCACCAGAAAGAATCTCTTTTAGTTTTAATGATTTGTGGCTTATAGCTAGGACTCGCTGATTTGAAGAAGACTCATTCCTTCCTATTAGAGGAATCTTACAGGCTGCCAACATTCTTCTCCTTCTCTGTGTCTGAAAAGTTCATAGAAGGCAGCCTTTTTAGCCTTTTGCTTCAAACAATTTGTGGCACCTTAAAAGTGAATACATTTATTGTTGCATATGTTTTGTGGATCGTAAGAGTTTGTGTATCTACTTCACAATCAACTGAGATCCATGGAAGCTTTTGTAATAATAAATGTAGCAATCTTTATGTTCCTGAAGAAGTATCCATTGCCTCCATTTTGTCTATGCAGATGAAGAAGAACAGGTAATATAACCTCTTTACTAATTACTCTGGAGTATATCCATTAGTTTCCTCAGGCCTGATCCCATCCTCATTCCCATTTTGATCTTGCTTCTCTTCATTGCCAACAAAACTCTGTTTGTTTGTTTATTATTTATTAATTTATTTATTTATACGTATTGGCTGCCCAGTGGACTGTCTGTATTGTAATAGTATCGTTACAATTCTCACTGTCCATTGTATTAACTATCTGTGTTAAAGAACAATAATGAAATGTAATAAAAGAGAACTAAAGCAATATATTGTATTATGGAATGTTCCGCAACTCTTCTCCAAAAAAAAAAAAAAGTCTCCTCTTTGTCAATTTAATCTCAGAGATGACACCCTAATGGGTTCAAGCTAAGATTTTGCATGTTGATTTTCAAACAGGTTTATTTTGTAAATGCACCCTTTGCACCTTCAACGAGCTACTAGTTTTCTTTGGTCAGAATCCAGAAGTGAATAAGGTATCTGTGAATGAGCTATCTGTATCATCTATCATATCTAACACCAGGTAACAATGGATGATGTTTGCTGAAGCCGATTTACCATGAAATGGAAGAAAAACACCACCACCACTTCAGTGCCTTTTTTATCAGTTTAACGAGGATCTGATCCACTAGTCGAACTTTTCCTGGTCGTACCGTGCAGCCTGATCATTTTGCCAGGAGGTGAGCGTGTTACCTAATGTGGCAGAGAGCTTATTCCAAAAGTGCAAGACAGATCTATCTAGGTAAACATTTAGCCGGTTTGGCAAGTATTTCTGGCAACCTGTTTGTCATTTCCAATGGGTGCAAAACACCTATTATTCACTGAAAGCAACTTGAAAATGTAAGTGATTTATGTTTGGCATTATTTATGTTTGGCAGTAGCAACCAATACAGTCTGCAGAGAATAAAAGTGGCATTGTCTGTAATATTGTGTCAAAGCCCATAGCCTTTTATGAAATGTTTTATTTTCAGCTGCATGGGGAAGAAATGTTTGGTTTGCAATGTTAATGGCTTGGATGATTGCCATGCTTTATATTCTAGAGCAGAGCTTCGGTCCAGCTTTCTTCTTTGCTCTTACCCCCACCCCCACCCCCATGAGTCACCATTGTTTGAAATACTTTCTAGGCCAAGGGGGGTGTTCAGTTTGACAGCTTGTACTATGACTGTGGCAGCCAAAATAGAAATGCTTTTATTAAGGCAAGAGTTCAGATTGAAATTCAATCTCCACAGAAGGCCAGATTTGGCATGGCAATAATCATTCATTGAAGGCAACTCTTTTGATATTGTTAATGCAGCTGCATCCTTTTCCAGATGCATGCAGCTGCTTTGGAGGCTGCTCATGGCTGCCTACATGTGTGTATAAATGCACAGCTACTACTTTGCTTCACTGGGAAAAATGCAACGTTTCTGCGTGTTTCAAAGCAGTTCTCCTAAAGCAGTGTTGTTCAAACTTGGCGCGTTTAAGATGGGTGGACTTCAACTCCCAGAATTCCCCAGCCAGCCATGCTGGCTGGGGAATTCTGGGAGTTGAAGTCCACCCATCTTAAACGCGCCAAGTCTGAACAACACTGTCCTAAAGGATTTGCACAGTCCTATTATCTTCTTCCAGTCTCTTTTCTCTGCTTCTGCTTTCTGTGTGGCTGTGGAAGCATAAATATATGGAAGAAACTTACTTTCACATCTACATTGTCTCTAGATGAATTTATTTTTTCTTATTTAGAAGATATGACTTCCAAACCAACTTGACCACTGCAGTTTTCTATTACCCCTTTCTTTATTACAGCAACATTTCTTGAGGTTTTAGCTGAGTTGTATTTTGCTTCATTGGGCTTGATGGATAGGGATTATAAGAGCATTTGGCCAAACAGCTCCATTTGTGTAGCACAATCAAAAACAGGAATCCCCAAACCACTAAATCAGTTCTATTAGATACAGAATATGGTCACAATAAACAATATTAATATTCCTCCCACTCTGTTTTCTTGTAGGGAAAACAATCCACTTGCTAAAATTTTGGTCAATTTATCTTATCCTATCTCATTCAATCTTGTTAAAGAAATTCCGGAAGTTTCAAGTATTGAATTTCCTTCATATTCTACATGGCAGTGGGAGGAATATTAATATTATTTATTGTGATCATATTCAGACCTCCCTAATCAGTTGAGACTCTGAGTGGTATATCACAAGGCAAAACAGGATAACAAGAAATGAACACACACACGCATGTATTTCGTAAGGGTGTCAGACTTCATACCATAATCAGCAAAACATGACCCGTGTTCCAGTAGCTTGCAGAAGCATCAGGAACATGGCATGGTTAGATAAATAGCTTTTATGCTGGTGCAGAAGATCAACCTGCTGTAGAACACAGGAATCAAACTACACACAAACACACACCCATACACCTGGAGTTCTCTCTCTCTTTTTCTGACCCAGAGTTTAAATCTTAGGCCTTCTTCCCCCATCTTTTTGAATCATTGGACTCTTAGCTATTCCTTTCCCAGCCTTGAAGGTCAACATCTGTTCAGTATTTATACAGTTGTTCTGGTTCTGTCTGGTCTTAGTTCCTGCCTCACCAGCTTCAGTCCTTTCAGTGGGAGAGGAAGAGAAGAAAGACTTCCCTTGTTGCTACCATTTTCACAGCATCCAAGTAAGTGAGAAGGAAAAAGAGGAAGTTAGAGGAGGAGGAGTAATAGGGTTCCAGTTCAGAACAGAAGCATCATGATGAGTTCACAGATTCAAACTTTTATCAGGGTATTATCAAGCCTTGGCTACATTGCCTAGATTGCTATTCTGATATAGCAGAGAATTTGAGAAAGCAGAAGTAGATACTGTATTAGAAGTGTTATTTTGTTGCACGTATAGCAGTGGAAGAAAAAGGAACAATTACAGTTAAAGCTGGTTTTTTTCCATATCACAAATGAAAATGGAAAAAATAACATTTTCAAAAGAATGAAATACCAAATACCTTACATGAAGAATCTGCTATAATGTAGTGCAGCTCTTGCACAATTTTGAGTCCTTGAATGGGAGAAGACAGCCTGTGCCCTGGCTTCATCTTTAGGCTCCCACATCACCCACCGATTGCACTGTAAACCCACCAAGTTTGACTCTTGGAAGTGAAAAAGATTTTTGAAAAAATTAAATGTGGCCCGAGTGCACAGAAAGTTTGACAACAGCTGTCCTAGAATATCATAGTTTCTCAATAAAGCATGGAGCCTTCATAAGTAAAGCAAGCTATCCATCGCTGATGCTGAACTTCCAGTGCATGAATGGCTGCAGGCAGGGAAACTAGAATATATAAGAAATGGGGACACCAAAAGACTCTTTTCTGATTTTCCCCTTCCATGAGCTTCAGGGAGAATGATTGAAATGGGCTTATACTAATATAAAGAGAAATGAACATGATGGTTAATCAGCAGGCTCAGAAGTATGATAGTGGCACAGGCAAGAAACAAACAGCTGAACTGGGAGAAGGGAGATACGTGAGAAAAAGGAAGCTCAGAAATTCTGTTACAGTAAAAATGCTGTCTCAGCATGTGAAGCCCTGACTGAAAGCTTGTTGACTTTAGCTCCCTCTCCAGCCTATAAAGAATGACTTACCAAATTAGACCACATCCTCTTTATAGAACAACAGTTACTTCTGATTAAGTTACATGCATAACAGGGTTAGGATTATAACCTACCCAATAAAACAATCTGGTTTCTGTGAAATCATTTCCATGTTATTCTCAGTCAGTCTTTGGGGGAACATCAGGACCTTCCTCCACTTTGCTTAGTGCAATTTGTCACCTGAGCTTTCACGAGTCTGGTTAGCTCTTGAGTTATGTAACAATATCTCTAGTCAGTCTCAACTTCATAAAAATTAAAAAGAAGAAGAAGACATCTGTGTCACCAGATGTTGCTCACAAAGCAGCATGAATTGAAAAGGGGTTTGCCCTTACAAGCCTGACCAATTTTGAGAGGACCAGACAACCTTTTTGCAAGCAGAGGCTTTATCATCGTTTGGGTTTTTTGTTTTTTATTATGTTTTTAGCTGCTGCTGAGAGCTATGGGGTGGGGAGAATGCCTAGATGCAGTGAGCTCACTGGAGAGGTGGAAGAAGAATAGGGTGGAATTTTATGCTCCTTGTATAACATTATTAAGGTTTTGGGGTGTGCTAAAAAAAGACATTAAACATATCATAGGCTTAACATATACATTATTGCTGTTGGTTGCACAAACAGCCAGATATTTAGACTGGATTTGGCATTTTTATCCACCTACAGTATCAAGCCCTTCCCAAGGACCTGGGATAGGCAGATGTTGTTTGATGGTGTTAAAGGTATCGTTGCAGGATATAAGTTGCTCCAAGTAAAGCTGCCTTTTGTCAGTGCCGATGGTGTTCAAGTGGTGCTCCAGACGTTTAGGGATTGCACCTAAGACGCCTATAACTGTTGGTACTATCTTTGCTTTCTTTTGCCACAGTTGTTCTACTTCTCTTTGCAGGTCTTTATATTTTGTGATTTTTTCCAGTTCTTTCTCTTCTCTTCTGCTGTCTCCAGGCATTACAGTGTCCACTATCCAGACTTTTTTTGTCTTTCTTATCAACAATTGTAAAGACTGGGGTGTTGTGTGTCAGGTGCTTGTCTGTTTGAATTCTAAAGTCCCAAAGTACTTCAGCTTCTTCATTTTCTATTACTCTGTTTTGTGGTCCCACCAGTTCTTGCTTGCAGGCAAATGGTATTTCTTGCAGATATTCCAATGCACCATTTTTGCTACTTTGTCATGCTGTTGATTGTAGTCAGTCTGTGCGATCTTCTTGCAGCAGCTTAACTAGGTGGTCCACTGTTTATTTAGCCTCTTTGCAGAGGCGGCATTTGCTATCTGTTGCTGTCTTCTCAATTCTGGTTTATGTGCATTTGTCCTTAAGGCCTGGTCTTGTGCAGCCAGAATTAGCCCCTCTGTCTCTTTCTTCAACTTTCCTGCTCTTAGTCAGTGCCAGGTCTTGTTGTTATCTGCTTTGCCTGCTAGTTTGTGTGTGTATGTGTGTGTACTAGCCATGTCATACTTTGCCTTGCCATGTCTTTTCCTATTCTTCATTTGGTCTTTCCTGTAGGCCAGTTTGGTCTCTTTGATATTCAGTAAGCCTTCATAGTGTAGTGGCTTCAGTGCATCTTCTTCACTGTCCTTCAGATATTCTTCCAATGACTTATTTTCTTCTTCAACTGTCTGATGTACTTGTAACATTCCATGCCCACCTATGCTCCTTGGTAAGTAGAGTCTGTCAACATCACTGTGTGGATGAAGGGCATGGTTCATTGTCATTATTTTTCTGGTCTTCCTATCTAGGGCTTCTAGTTCTGCTTGAGTCTAGTCCACTATTCCAGCTGTGTATCTAATGACTGTAATTGCCCAGGTGTTAATTGCCTTGATGGTATTTCCACCACTGAGTTTGGACTTTAAGCTCTTTTTTTCTCTAGTGATATATTCACTACTAACCTTCTTCTTGGCTTCAGTGTGCTTGATGTTGTCATCCTGAAGGATGCCCAGGTATTTGTAGTAATCTTCTTCATCCAGACTCTTGATGTTATTTCCGTAGGGCGTCTTGATTCCTTCAGTTTCACTATTTTTCTCCTGTTGATAGTCAGGTTGGCACATTTGTCCAGTCCAAACTCCATTGCAATATCTTGGCTGTATATTTGGACAGTGTTGAGCAGCAATTCCATTTCAGTTGGTGTTTTTCCATACAGTTTCAGATCGTCTATGTAAAGAAGGTGGGATAACCTGGCAGATGTTTTTGATGTTTTGCAGCCATGGCCTGATTTGTTCAGTACTGTTGACAGAGGAATCAATGCAATGATAAACACTAGTGGTGATAGTGAGTCACCTTGAAATATTCCACTCTTGATGTTAACCTCTCCCAGTCTATCACCATTGACCAGCAACTGTGTCTTCCATTGTGCCACTGATCTTTGCACAAAGCTTCTGATGTTTTTTGATGACTACTACTACTACTACTACTACTACTACTACTACTACTATTATTATTATTATTATTATTATTATTATTATTATTTGATTTTGAGTCAGTCTTGACTTTTGGTGACTGCCTGTACAAGTCCTTGCACTTTTCTTGGCAAGATTTTCGGAAGTGGGTTGCCAGTGTCTTCTTCCTAGGGCTGAGAGAGAGTGACGCCACATTTCAGAACTGCAGTTATAGAAGCTGGACGCTGAACGCAGCCCATGGTTGCGGGCTCCCCATTCCAAAGTATGGTATAAATAAAAAAATAAATCTCAAGCCAAGTTGAACAAATAGCAATAGTAGTGTCTATAGGCTAACCAATAACTTTTGTACAAACTATGTACAGTTTAAGTCAGTGGATGGGATTTCTGAAAGTTGCTGTGCAGCAGGTCAGAAATCAAATTTATTTGAAACCCATAGAAAAGATTTTTCCCCAACTGCAGCCAGTAATGAGTGAATTCAAAACAGGTTTTCTTTTCTGTACTCATGTTTTGAGCTTAAAGAGGGCATGTTGACAACTTTACACAGCTTGAATGCATCCTGGCTCTGATTCTTTGTGGGTTCCTATTCCCCCTTCCCTGCCGGCTGCCTCATTCCTCCTTAACAGATTCTCAATTGGCTGCTCTTTCTTAGGCTGTGTGAAATCCAGAGCAACAACAAAAATGTGCTGTCTTGAAAGCTCTTCTATTTTTCATGTTCCAAAAAATAAAATTACTCCTAAAAGCTTATGTTTTGAAGTGAAATCTTAGCTTACTAAGTATTTCAACATTTGACTTTCTGAGCGCAAGAAATGGAAAAGATCATAGTTCATGTCAGGACAAAACTCTGCATCATTATGTGGTATTTTAGGTGGGGCAGCTTAGACATTCACAGAGCAACCTTATCTTATTTTTGATCAGCTAACATTCTTAATAGATGGTAGGAATGCTATGGATGTAATATAGCTTGTTTTCAACAAAGCATTCACTGAGTACCTCTTGAGGCCATGACATTCTGATTAGTGAGCTAGTTAAGGGCAGACTGGATGGCATGGCATGGCATGACATGGCATGACAATTAGCATACAGAGTGGATACATAGCTGGGTCAGATATTACTCAGCAAGTGTTCATCAGTGGTTCCTCATCAGAGATACTGAATGAGATATCACAAAATTCACTGATGTGGCTGCAAAAGAGGCGAAATACAACTTTTAGTCTGCGTCTAAAGAAATATGGTTTCCAAATCATAGAAAGTATCAGTTCCACTTTATTCTACTTTGATCAAATGCCATCTTGAATTTGGTGTCACACTTTAAGAAGGATTCAGAGCTCCTGGAACCTGATCTGGGAAGATAACAAGGAAGATCAGGGGATTAGAACCCATATCTTATGAAGAGCGATTCAGATAGCTAGGCATGCTTAGCCTTGAGAAGAGATGTTTGGATAGAAATGATACTATCCTTTAAATATCTGAAAAGATGTCAGATTGAAGAAGGTCAAGACCTGTCCTCTGTTGTTCCAGAGTTCAGGACATGGAATAATGGATTTAAGTTACAGGAGGACAGATTCCAACTGAACATTAGAAAAAAGTTCCCAATGGTAAGAGCCGCTGGACAGTGGAACAAATTATTCAGAGAGGTGCTGGGTCACTGAGGGGATTCAAGCAGAGGTTAAATTGCTGGGATACTGTAATTTGGTCTTCCTACACTGAGCAGGGAATTTGATTTGATGTGCTAAATGGCTGTGTAGAACTCTATGACTCTAAGAAATTACAAGCCAACCAAACCACATTATGGATGTGTGAGCTCAGCCAGTGATTAGCTGTAGCCAAGGATCACTTATCAGTGTGTAGGGTAGGGCATTAACTTCACGTATGCAGTCTTGCTGCATTTTTCATGTATTTCCTTCCTTCCACATATGGGGTTGTGCAAAACTCCCTACTAACACTTTGAACTGTGCTGGGAAACACACTGAGAAACAATGTAGTTATTTTAAAACTGGTATGATATATTCCATTCTTCTTGTGCCAGTTACTAACCTGTTTATAATTAGTAATTTTGAAATCACTGAATCTTTTGCACATTCTTCAAAGGCCACTCTATTCAATACCCTAATCCAGATGGGATATTTATTTCCCAAGACATAGTTCTGTATTTTTAAGAGACAAGTCTAGAAGGCCTAAGGACAACCAATCCATATGAGCAAATATGGGGAAAAAAATAGGTTTTTTATCCCATGAATACCAGGACTGGCAAAATTCCTGGGAAAGGCAAGTTAATCAATAACTAATAGCTTAATATTGGCTGTAGATCTACAACCAAGAAGAATTTCTAGTTAAAGTGACACCTTCTCTACAGTCTCCTTTTCTCTGTACAATCTTTTCTACCACCTGCTAAAAGTTGCAATAATAAACAGCAGAGATTTTGGAAAGAGTTTGATGCAGGCTTCACATCTACATTATATATAACCACATTTGTCAACTGGAGGCCTATGAGATATGTTGGTCTTCAATTACCATAATTCCCAGCCAGCATGACTGTTGATTATGCTGGCTGGAGATAATTAAAGTCTAAAACATCTGGAAGATGATGGTTTAGGGGAAGCTGATATATAGCATATAGTAGCCTGTGTCCAACCCCAGAATACAAAAAGGGCCTAAAAGACAAGACTACAGCACTAGATGCCTTTGAGGGGTTCTGCTGCACACAGTCTTAGGGCTTCCATCTAGCCTGGGTCATTCTTACTTGAAAAGGTGGCTTGAAGACTATCAAAAATGGAGTTTATGGAAAAGAAGGTTAGACCTTCCTTTTTCTAGTCAAATAACTAGCATGTGCCATCTCTTTCTAGACTTGAAGCAGACCCTACACAGTCATCCAATGTTGGTCATCTGTGACACCTTGGGCTTGAGCATCTGTATAATTTCAGAGCATTGGCTGCCTAGATGGAGGGGTTAAAAGGGGGAACTGACTGTATCACCAGGGTAGGTCTTCAATCACTTTGTCAATTAAGAAGCAGAAGAAGGAAAACCTCTGAAGGGGAACAGTGTTTTGTTTTTTTTTTAATCAACAGAGAAACCCTTCCCAGCAAGAATTCCTGAATGAACAAGACTCCAGAGCTCTAGAATAAGACTAAACAGGCTTCCCTCAAACTGGCCAGAACGATACAGACTTGGCCCTCCAAATAGGTTGCACAGTCTCTGTACACTCCTAGTATCAGTATGAACAGCAATGAGTTGGTGTTCATCCTATCCCAATCAGTTGTAATAATAAATAGCTGAGGTTTTGGAAGACATCTAATGCAATCTTTGCATACATTATGTATAGTAGCATTTCGCAGTCTGACAGTTACCAGGTTTGTTGGACTTCAACTCATATATTTCCCAATAAACATGTCTGTATTATAATTTTCCCATGTGCCTAATATTACTTATAAAATAAAATAGGTTTACCTTTAGTTTAAGCAAAATAGCATATTCAGATTTAGTTTCTCAACTCTATTAGCAGAAATTTATGGAGGGTAAAGCCAAACATTATTTCCTTGAACCTTTCTTTTTATTATGTTTTTCTGACACTTTGCAAAATTGTTGGTTCCCTTTTTAAAATCTAAATAAATGCATATTGGTTTCTTTAGTTACAGTAAAAAAAAATGCTTCTGCTAATAGAAGAAAAGTTACATGCAGCACAACCAAATAAACAACATGAAGGGGAAATGTGTAAATATATGTAAATATTTAAATATGAAAACATATTTTGGAATCAGAAAAATGATGGAACGGGAGAATAGAGGCAACAGTGTATAGAGTTACTCCCATTCTCCCCCTCCTACTTTATTCTTGATTTGAAGCTAGAATAAAGTGATAAACTGTCCTTGCTGGCGATTTGAATACTGTTGCAAAGAGCTTTTTAAATATGAGTGAAATTAGGTGAAGACTGCAATTTGTCTTCATCTATTTGACATGATACAAATATATATAGCCAAGTCAGCTCAAAGCCACACAACTTAACACGTGAACTAAGCAGCAGTTAAAGCTCCCCCTGAAGGCTTTGGAGACACAGATGTTTTCTAGACAGGCACAAAAAGGATAATGACATTGATACCAAGTGAATGGGCAGAGGGAGAGGAAAACCTCTGCTTTCGGTGGCTACTTGCCTAATTTCCAAAGATGAGCAGGAATCTTACCTTACTCTCATGTCTCACCACAAGAAGACAAAACTGGTACCTTAGTTGATGAAAGCTGCATTATTACTACTACTACTACTACTACTACTACTACTACTACTATTGCCATCTCTCTCTCTCTCTCTTTGAACTCTGGTGCTGGAGAAGACTCTTAAGAGTCCCCTGGACTGCTAGGAGGTCAAACCAGTCAATCTTGAAGGAAATCAACCCTGATTGCTCATTGGAAGGATTGATAATGAAGCTCAAGCTCAGATATTTTAGTCACCTAATGCAAAGAGAGGACTCTTTGGAAAAGACCCTGATGCTGGGAAAGATTGAAGGCAAAAGGAGAAGGGGACGGCAGAGGATGAGATGGTTAGATAGCATCACTGAAGCAATGAGCATGAAACTGAGCAAACTCAGGGAGGCAGTGAAGGACAGGAAGGCCTGGCGCGATATGGCTCATGGGATCACGAAGAGTCAGACACGACTTAACGACTGAACAACAACAACTCTCTCTCTCTCTCTTTCTCTCTCAAGGTGGCGAACATACCTAATATTTCTCCTGCCTATTTCCCTCACAACAACAACCCTGTGAGGTGGGTTGGGCTGAGAGAGACTGACTGGCCCAAAGTCACCCAGCTGGCTTTCATGCCTAAGGGAGGCTGGAATTCACAGTCGCCTGGTTTCTGGGCCAGCACCTTAAGGAGTACACCAAACTAGCTCTCAATTATGACATGGAACAACTTTGAACAATTGTAATCCTGGATCCTACAATATCAGAAAGTTGAGTCCTGCGTGGAAAAGGAGAGTGGAGAGTCGTTGTTAGACTTGGACCATGTGGCGGGATGGGGAATCCAAGTTAAAGTCTACACATAGCCATGAAAGCTCTTTGAGTAACTTAGGCCAGTCTCTCTCTTTCAGTCCAAACTAATTCACAGTGATCTGAAATGGAGGAGCAAGTACTATATACACTGCCTTAAGCTCCAGGAGAAAAAGTTGGATATAAGTCCAATAAATAAATCAAGTGGTCCATCATTGGCCAACTACTACCTCTACAGTTTATCTGAGGCATCCATTAAGAGCACCTCAGTCTTGTCTGCACTGAGCTTCTGTTTACCACTATTTCTAATCCTAAGCACATCTTTAGAATATTTATAACCTATCCTGGATCAGACAAAATGCTGAAGATATTGATGACGTTTCCCCTCCACCACCTGGAGGTCAGTTGTAAGATCTATCATCCTACTCAAACAATCTGCTAATATTCAGTTAGGTAAGCAGCTTACAGAGGATCCTTACAAATGGCTCTCTATCCTTGAGTGTACAGTGGAGGGAAATGACAATCATCATCATCATCATCATCATCATCATCATCATCAAGCATGGGCAAGACATGACTCAGTAACCTCAGTGTTCAGAAACATCTGAGATAGATCATAGATTGCAGGAGTCAAGCTAACTGTAACTGTACCTTAGTTACAGTGTCCAGGTGGAGGATTTTTCTATGATGAAATATATTGATGTCAGTATTCTATGCAGTAAGGATGATATTCCACTTTCTAACTGCTGTTAGTTCAAAGGAAAGAACATGCAGTATCATCATGTTCAGGGGCTATCAGATACAGTTCTTGTGCAATTGATAAAGAAACCAAGACTATGAAGAGTCTTTCTAACCAACAGTTCTGATTTGGGAAGTTTTCTGGCACTTGTGGAGATAAGGAACCGATTATCTTCATCAAGATGATTTGGGTAGCTTTGCTATTCCAATTCTTCTTTGTATTTTTTTTTTTAAACATCCTAGCTATCTGTTCTGTTTTCACTTACCAGAAAATCTAGTTTGGTAACAGTGAAAATAGTTTTGACTTTAACAATTGGACTTGATCTTTTCAAAGCTGAGTTATTTGCTTGTCTCATTTTCCCAGCAAGCTTTTGGAGATCCTGGATGCATTAACTTAGGATCACTTCTGTCTTTATTAGGATCCACTCTGATGTCTGCAGCCTACTCCAGCATCCTGTTTAAGTCTGGAAACCCATGTAGACTTGGCTTAAAGACACTAATCACTTTTTTTTTACCCCTGTTTGGGATTTTTAACCATCTTTCTTGATCAAGATTTCTTGGATACTCAAAAGTTTGCATTCTGTTTTGCTATCTTTCAGTTAACCCAATAAAAGCTGCTTTAATATGAATTTGGGATTTGTTTTTGCTTTTTCATGGCCCACACAATTGCTTTAGTGTCCCTCTTTTCAGATGGGGAAGACGATGGGTCATAGAATCTCTTAGACATTTCAGGCCACCATTTCAAGATGTATTGATTTATTATAAATGCTTTTATTGTGGTGCAGGTTTGACACTGATGAAATGCAAAAAGTAACATAAACTGACATGTCATTCTTTCTTCCCCCTTGGTGTAGTGAGGGACATTCAACATAACAAATGAGCAAGCTAGAGCCCTTCCAAGCACTGTTAATTATGAACTGGGGAAAAAATGGTATGAACAGGCCCTTTTGTGGGAGGCTTCAGAGGTAAGAAGAACTGAAATGAGGGATATTGGAATGATTGGGTGAGAAGAGAGAGGAAAGCACGTGGCAAGCCTGTGACCAAGGTTGCATGAGGCCAGGTACATGAATGTACTTGAATATGCTCTTCATCTTGCCTGATCTCCTTAATACAGCCTAATCTTCAATTATTTCTCTTGACATCTAACGACCTCTCTCTCTTGACACCTAAGAACCCCATTTCTCTCCCTCTCTCTCTCTCTCTCTCTCACACACACACACACACACATTTCCTAGGTACATAGTCAGTCTTGCTCTCTTAATCCTCTGATTCCAGTCTGCTTGCTGAGTCTTCTGTGAATGACTCACAGAGATGGCATCTCTTGGTACCACTATCTTCGTCATTTAATCATAATAATTCTCCTGTGGTGAGGATGGTCTGGAAATAGCACAATCCTCATCTGACTTTCGATAAAACTCACACGTGTTTTTAATCTGTGGTATATTTTGCCATTAGAAAACATAATGATGTATTAATTCTAATTTTTAGTACAATTGAAATAGCTATTGCAGAGATGTTTACTATTGTCTGGAGTTTCCTCTGCAGGCTGAAAAGAGGCATTTGGGCCCAAATCAGAGAAAATGCAATGATGTGTGCTGATCTTATGGGGAAGCAGTTTTTATTTAAATGCTAAAAATTAAATGATACCTGAAGTGGCTGAATACACTTGTGCTCACTGTAGACAAGCTTTCCCCAACCTAATATCCTTTAGAAGAGTTGGAAGTTATATTCCCATTCAGTCTGGGGATTCTGGATGTTGCAATTCCCACACATCTGAAGGATAGGAGTTGGAAAAAGCTTCCTCCTCTATATGTCAGGTTTTTTTCTGCCTTTCAATTCTCCCTGTCATAAGCCATGATTCATAAAAAGCCTTGTAAAGCAATAGAAATGTATGTAATAAAAGGTGTCACCTTAAGTATGCCTGAAGCTTAAGAAAACATTTGAGACAGTATTGTTAGAACAACACTTTCATGTTTCGTATAAATGTCTTTCCTTAATAAGTAGGATTTTTGAAAAAAAATGTTCTGCATATAAGTTTATTACAATTATTTTCTTCAGCAAATTTTAGTGTTCAAAGTACATCTATATGGAATTAGATAATTTCTAACAACAAACAGTTCATATTTATTAGATTTTTAGCCTGCCTTTCTTCCATGAGTTCAAGATAACTTGAGGACTTCACTTCATTCTCACAACAGCAACCCTGTGAAGTAGGTTGGGCTGAGAGATTGACTGACCAAAGTCATCTGGGGGGTTGTATTGTAAAGGTGAACTTGAACCTTCTAAGTAGAAGCCCACATGTTTTTATACTCAGTTTTAAAAGTCTCAACAGTTTTGCAAAACATTACTTTTTAAAAAATGATTTGTAATAATTTCCTAAATCAGATGAAAAGGTTTGTTATGCCTTTTCCAGTAGCACAGCTGTGAACACAAGCATCACTCTGTATAAGAGGGATTTATAGCACAAAGAGGGGAGGTTTTATCTCATAAATGTCTAAAAGCTTTCTCACAACTTGCAGTTAAAAAAACAATCTTGAAGGAATTGTCTTCAGACTTCCTTGTTTTTAAATGTGTCATCCTTCAATTTTGAAGGGACTTCTATATTCCATAGAAGAAAATCACACATAACAAAAGCATCATGGTCCTTAATCAAAATCTCAAGTTAATATTTATTATGGAATTGGCCAGTTGCAATTTTTTTTAATTTTCTGTAAAAATTCCTAACTCAAAATTTTATTTTGCTGATACAGCCTTCAGTTGCTTGCTGAATTTATAGTTATCAAATAAAAACTTGAAAACACAGAAAAAGGAGACAAAGAAATGATGATATAGAACATCATAGACATTTAGAAAAAGGGACATATTGAAGTAATGGGTTGGAAATCTTCAACACAGTCTGGGCATATGCACAGATGAGCTGACACTACGTATGTTTCCCAGTGATCATTTTCCAGATTACAGGATGCTAATGAAGCTGTTTATTGCCATCTTGTTTCTCAAATTATTAAGAATATGTAGTAGTTCCACGCCATGTGTCTATGGTGCTGGCTGTTAGCATCTGTTTGCTGTTAGCATCTGACTAGATAGACTGGTCTGGGAAATTAAAGTTCACAAACTACAATTTATTCTGTAACAGTTCTAGTTAGTAGGACTGATCCAGCACAAGTCGGTTGTACTCCAGAATAGTGAAACATATTTTCAAGACTGTTCCATTGAAATGAATAAAATCTATTCACATTGTAATATTTAAGATTACCATGTTACTAAGGGTTTTTTTTTAGATTTTTATCCCACCTTAATTATTTTTGTAAATAACTCAAGGCAGCGAACATACCTAATACTCCTTCCTCCTCCTGTTTTCCCCACCACAACAACCCTGTGAGGTGGGTTGGGCTGAGAGAGACAGAGAGAGAGAGAGAGACTGGCCCAAAGTCACCCAGCTGGCTTTCATGCCTAAGGCAGGACTGGAACTCACAGTCCCCTGGTATCTAGCCTGGTGCCTTAACCACTAGACCAAATTAGCTCTCAGAATTAGAGATTATTTCCTAATATCATGCTAAGTGTTTACTTGAAAGAGGCTGGAAGAGTTTATTTATTTTCAGTTCCAATAAATTGTTCCATCTCTTCCCATCTATGAATCCAGGAAAATTCCAGGATGCTTACTTGGGTGGATCTCACAAAGGAAGACAAGGAAAGTTCTGCTACGGCAATTTTGCTAGGTTCTTGGCAGATAAAAACTTGGGCTTGGACTCTGTATTTTTTAAACACAGAAACTATGCCAGGGATATCAGAGGCTGCTACTTGTCATATTTACTTAGATTCTTGTAGTGGAAGCCTGTCAAAGAAGTATGAGAATTTAAGAAGGTGGCTACGTTTACCGCAATGTCCAGTCTGATTCTTCAGCCTGGAATCTTTTATATGAAAAGGATATTCTCTATTAGTATTCTACAATTCACTTCCTAAGTCTTCCTCATTTGATGCACACATTGTTGGATGTGAACTCCAAGCACAAACATTGACCCAGATGGTTAGGAAAGATGGGAGTCTGGAAGGTTCAGAGAAAGCTACAGTAAATAATAAGATGTATATTATTTCCAAGACAGCATGAATTGTAGTATTTGAGCATGCAATGCGGAGAAAAATGGGAGAGGGGGAATAATATAATTTAGGTTAAATTGATTCCGTATCAGTCAGGGATTGAACAGATATTATTGTATAAATGTAATGTATGCAAGTAGCTTTCCCACTTATAAGTTGGAGAGATTTTGCTAGCGCAGCAACTTTGAACTTAACACTTGCGTCACAAAAACTGCAGATCCACAAATGGAGAAGGAAACGTGCTGGTTAAAAAAATATTTGCTGCTTAAAAAATAATGTGACCTTATCCGTCACATTACAGTCACGTGATCTGAATATGTAAAAGTGAGGCACATTAAGGATTTGGAGTTTGCTATAATCCATTTATTTTAATAGCCCTTTTGTTCTGCAACACATTTGAATCGTGTGCAGAATGCCATTGTCAGGGAGGATCAGATGTCTGTCTTGGCTCAGAGCTCCCAAAGTATGTCAGATGCTGAGAAATCTCATGGATGATTCCCGGTGAAGAGTGGTAAGTTTTGCTCAAAATAGGATCAAGATTCTGTTGTCCAAATGGACAGTGGGATTGACAGCTCCTTTGAGCTATAACACAAAACTGTCCCGGCATAGGAGGAGTTGTAAAACTGGGGATAACTGGCCTGATGCCAGTATGCTGAGGTTACTGGAATGTGAATGTGCGGAAAGGTTTTTGGTGTGTGTGTGTGTGTGTGTTAATGAAAAGTGGTGATGCCTAATTGAAGAAAGATGTTGACATAGTTTGTCTCAAATCAACCATATCACTATAAAGTCACTTTTTAAATAGAATTTAGATTTTGTACAGCCCAAAGAAATGTTTTCCTGGCATGCAGAACTGTAATTTTCATCTGGTGCCTCATTTCTTTGGAGACTTTCTGCAGGGTGTTGCTATTGTTTCTTGCTTGGTTTCAAGGGAAAAAAGTTACGCTGCTCCTGATTGGTATGGCTTTGGTTTTGTCCTGGATTGACCACAGGCTGAAATCCAGCTGGCCAGGAATGATGACTGAAAGAGGCAGCCTGGTTAGAAAATGCCTTTCTATATGCAAAGTCTTTGCACACCTCAAACAGAAATTTTCCATGAATCAGAATTCCAGGAATAATTTCCCAATCTATATCAGCGTGCTCCAGATACTCATCTATTTTTAAGTGGGCCAAAAGAGCGCAGTACATTTCAATTCTTTGGGTTCTCTTGTCCAAAATGAATCTGCTTTCTGGCTCACCAAGCAAAGGCTGATGTAATCTGTGCTCTGATTCAAAAGGACTTTAATCAATCCACAATCCATCAGTTAAGAGGAAGCTAGATGCTCAAATGTACAATTTGTCAGCGTCGGTTTTGCGTATTAGGCCTGTGAAGCGCTTTGGATTTGATTCCAAAAAGATACGTGGGAATGTGTAGGAATCTAAATGTGGCACCTGTCTACAAGTCTTTAACACAACTGCACAATCACAGGAAAACATGCAGCTGCTTTGGAAGTTGCACACAAATGCTATATTCATGCCCCCATATGCTCCAAAGCATTTTTGGGGAATTGAATCCAAAGTATTGCATAGTTTCACTTCATATTCACATTTTTGTTTGCTCTCCATAATCTCCTATTTATGCATCAGGAGAGAGAGAGAGAGATTTATTTTCTGTCAAATGCACCAAAATTTGAAAATAATGATAGCATTAGTAAAAAAAAATAAAAAAAATCCCAAAACTATTATTTCAAACTTAACTTGATGTTTCTAAGCCTGCACAGTTTATATTAAAACAGATCCAATTTAACAATCAGGAAATATTTATAAAAGTTATCCTCCTAATCTGGTATGTCAGATGCTTTGTCTAATAGTTACAGATAAATCATCTTCTAAAATGCTTTTCTAAGGCAGCAGGATCAGAAAGAATGTTGGGAAGAACTCCCTTATTCTGTAGTGAAATGGGATATATCAGGTTGGTAGCAGCTGTGGACCTAACTGGGGGGTTGCAAGGAAAGTCATTTGCAAGCCCACCCTTTTCTTAGTGCAATACACCTAAAAAGGGGTGGGGCTTTAATCATACAGTTGTGACCACCATCTTGATTTTTTTTTTTTCTTAACCATCCCTTGCAGACACCCCTGGGCTTTGTCGCTTATATTGATAGCTAGGAGTACCTTATAGATGATATGCTCAGATTATAAACACTTGACAAATATCAATATGCTTTTTCACTTTTCAGCTTCACTCCTGTGTTCAAGGATGATATTTTTGGTTGAGGTTCTTGCACCAAAACCTGAACAATTTTCCTTGCTTTGCTCCATCAGCTCTCTGGAAGTAGTGCTTGAAGGTGGAGAGAAATCGAGACCAGGTTCATACATGATGTTAAACTAGCATCATTAATTATGTTTGTTGGCTAACCCACAGAGCCATTGTTTACTTATTACATTGAGTCCTAGTGAATGGGTCATGTCTTATATGGAGCCAATTCAGCTTTGAGTGTGTGTTTTTTAATTAGTCTGTTTCAGACTTTATTAAGTTGTTTAATTAGGCTATTTATTTATATTTTTTCCATAAAAATGTATGGATTGTTATTTTGATTTATCTGATGGCTAGTATGGTTACTGTAGAGTACTGATACTGTTCCTACTGAGGGCTTCTGGCATCTGAACTCATGTTTATTATCCATGTTTATAAGCTACTTTGGGGCCAAAATATTGTGGGGGTGTATCATACAAATAAATAAATGAAAACAATGTGCTATCTAGACAAGTCTGTTTTTTAAGTGTAGGCACCTTTTCATATACAGATCTCAATGTGCTTCCAAGGACTTTCCAACTTCCCAAAGGGCCATATTATAGATTAGAAATCAGCCTCCAAGGACTTAAAAGAGTACTGACTTTAGGAGATAATTGATTTCAGATGCTGCATTCCTGTTCCAATGGAAAGTTTTATCAATTTTTATGACTTATGTTCTCAAACAGCAGGAGAGGTAAAAAAAAGAGTGGCTTGAGTGGGGGGCAAGGACAGATTATTGGAGACTGTGGATCCATGGGATCCAATGAACCTTTAATCTTTAACTCCTCCCTTTTGATATGGGGAAATGCTTTGCTAATGATTATCAATCAAAAGATTGAAGATGGACATTGCTTCCATGTGATCCTTTCATGAAAAAGATGAAATGATTTCACTCTTTCTAAAATACATAACTATAACCCAATAGATCTATATAATTGCAATACAGTACTGAATTAGCTACTTTTATCCAAAGCACCAGAACATGCAGTAATATTTCAGCTACCAAGAATTTGGAAATTGATTGTTTGGATCAGTTCCAGACCAATGTCAGGTTTTGGTATGTCACTTAAATTTCCTTGATCAATCTTAATGAATGGCCCCCACTAGGAGAGGCATAAGGGAAACACCCAGGAGATATTTTTGATGTTATAGACCTCATGGTTTTTCTTGTTGTAGTGTGGTGTTTGGGGTCCATTCCTTTCTTTTCATTGCTTTCATGTGCTGAGGATCCTCCAGACTTCTTAGGAGATATTTTGATGTTCTTCTGAGGTGAACATTTCTGTGAGCTAAAGGGATGAGATACTATTCCTTTCAATCTTCAGTTTGATGGAACCACCAATGGTGGTGTTCTTTAAAAGCCAGGTTGTTTGTTGAGAGAAGTGGTGATGCTCTATGTATCAAGAAGGCAGCCATTCTTTTGTATTGCATTATGTTCTTTTTTAAAAAAATGCCACATGGAGTATGTTTCAGCAGATTGACAGCTTCTGACTGAACTTGTCTAGGTTTGGCTTTATTTATTTATTTATTTATTTATTTATTTATTTATTTATTTATTTATTTATTTATTTATTTATTTATTTATCAGAGTTTATAACCTACCCCAGTGCTGATAGACTCTGAGCAGTGAACAACAAATACAAAACAAAAAAAAAAAGGCAAAAAATTAAAGCACAAAGACAATCTATGTATTAGTACAGTTTTTTAAAAAAAATATGTGATGAACTAGACCGACACAATCAACTAGGGCCAAAAACTCATTGAAAAAGCATCAATATTACTTGGTTATAGAAGGTGGGGGGAATACTTAGTGGAGTCCTTGGGGTTCTCTGAGCTTGGTTCTTTTCTTGAAAACGTTTCATTACCCGGCTAGGTAACATCTTCAGTGCTAAAATGGGATGGAGTTTGCTCTCTATTTATGTGCTGTGGCCTGCCTTGCCAGTGCTGGTGGGGTGGAGGTTTTGTTTTGCTCCTCTGGTAGTTCTTTGATTGGCATGTGTTTGCTGCTTGATTGTGTGCCTGGTGGTAACCTTTGCTTATCTGGGTGATGATTGCTAGTGATGATTGCTGGATTGATTGCAAGAAAAGAACCAAGCTCAGAGAACCCCAAGGACTCCACAGTGGAACCCTGAGCTACACATATTCACCTCTATTGGAATACTTAGTTTTGGAATGGAGACCTCCAGAAAATCCCAGGACTGTGATGTAGATTATGAAGTCCTAGAAAAAAGTAATAGCAAGCCAGTTCTGTATTATCAAAAAACCTGCATGGACATGTCCATGTAGTCAGCAGTAATTGAGCCTGACACGAGGGCTTGCTTATTTATTTATTTAACATGGGATATAGATTTCTGAAATTAGAAGAAAAGGTGGTGTGGCTTGCATTCTGGCACTGATACTGAAATGACATTTATATAGTGGGAGCTTGATGTTTGATCATGAGCTGTTCTTCATGCAATTCTCTTCCCCCCTCCTCCACTCACTGCCACCTAGCAATATTATAAATATAGTGTTGTATAATAGCTTACACAGACCGTATTCTGAAGCAACCATAGAGCTAAACCATGCTTGTGTGGTGATATCGCAATGAATAACAGTTGGAAGAGATAAAAGTGTTCTTATGAACAGAAAGAGCAGTTGAGAATGTTTATAAACCAGCTCTGAAATGAGATGTAGGATCAACAAAGCAGACAGAAGCCAAAATGAGATTTCAGATGGAAGCAGCAGCAGCTAGGCATGACTGTCTCTGAGAGTAAGAAGACTGTATTGTTAAAGCCATAAAGAAGTCCAGTATTAAAAGCAGCAGGAGGAATGTAAGATGGTGGAATAGAAGATGCAGAAATATCTGTCCCCATCCAAGACAGGCTGGAAAATGTCCTGGAAAGATGCAAAAAGAGAAACAAAATAGGATATAGATTATGTGTGGTCTCCAAATATAGAATAGGGAAAGGAAGCAGCACCAGGCTACTGGGATTGAAATCCAACCTTGAAAGTAAAACTAGAATACTCTCAAAGAAGCATTAACTTCCTGATCTGATGGTGCACTGCTAAAGGAAAGTGAGTCAACATGAACTGGAAGAGGCTTTTATAATCAGCAAAGGAAACACGTGTCAAGTTACGCATGGCATGTGGTAAAAATCAGGACAAAAAGGGAACAGTTACAGAAGACATGGGTTACTGACATCTGCAGGGGAGAGGGGGTGTTGGGTGATGTGGGAAGACTTTTGGAGCTTCTTTGACACCTGCTTCCTTGACCAGCTGCCTGGAAAAACATATTTCAGGATCTCCCCCCTCTCCGAACATGAGGAAGGAAGTCTATATTCTGTCCCAGGGGAAATCACTAACTGGCAAAGTGTCTGTCAACAGAGTTTTAGCACTGTATTAAGGAGGGGAAAGAATTGTTTTTGAATTCTAGAGAAAACTTAACTATTTCTTTTTTAAAGCACAGAGATAATCCTTTCACCCAGATGCTATTAACAAGTATATGAACATGAAATGGAAGGAACAGTAATAATGAGAACTGGGAGTATCTTGATTTTTTTTTTTTTATCCTCCCTAGTAGCTCATTTCCTTGTTCATCAAAGAAAAGACTTCTATGTGGTTAAAAATTAATGCAAAACAATGAGAATCCTGGTGTACCAGCTTTAATTTCCTAAAGGGGTTACCTTGTCAATTCTAGTAGCATAGTCTGGAACCTACCGGTTTTGTTCTAAGAATTGGAACAAGAGATTCATAGAGAGTGTTACATTGCTTTACACGCCAAACAAGGAACTCTTAGGTAATCAAACTACACATACAGAATTCATGAAAAGTTTAGGGGGTAGTGCTGTAAATCCCTATTTAACTATCTGGGGTGGCTTTGGTTTTACTGGGCTTGATGGATGTAAGCAAGAAATATCTGCTATGGTCTTTTCCTGCTGCCTTCTTATCTCCAAGAGAAGAAAAACATTTTCCAGGAGAGGGGGAAAAAAAATCAGAAAAGTTGGAAGTGGCAGTTACTCACATTCCACTTTGTGCAGGGAAGAGTTGAGGGATCAGGGTGGAGAAAATGCCAGCAATGACCTATAATGCAGAGAGGTGAAGCAGCTCAGCAGCACAAAGGAAGACTGGAAGAGATTTCCTTTCCTGGTCCTCTTCTGCCTAATTACTCTCTTTCTTGCATCTAGCAGAGGAAAGTTCTCATTCCTACCTGAAGCCTGAAGTGACACTGAGGGCTCCCTCAAAGCCTTTGTGAGCCTCATAATCAGGATGCTTTTATTTTTCAGGAAAAGGGTGGCTACTTTACATGACAGTCCTTGAACTGAAGAACCATATTATCTCTTTTAAAGAACAGTGCTGTGCAGATAATTTTTCTTGTGCTTTTTCTAGAAGCTCTTATTCATTTAGAAGGTTTTCAAAGGGGAATGGAATTTCAGAGATATACTCATAGGAGCAATGTGATTCCATGCACTTACTTAGTTGTGAGGCTGCCAAAGGGTGGGTGTGAATGTTCTGCCTTTCACGGTACAATTAACTCTGCAGAGCTCTACAGCCTCCTTGGTTTCCCACATTCCCATTAAATCCTAAGGCAAGTTTTTGGGAGATAACTCCTTCCATGAACCTTTTTCAAGGACAGGGCCTGTATAACCACCAAGGGGTAGCCCTGTCATGAGAAATCATGGGAGAATTTTACTTTCCCTTGGAGAAATTCAGAGAAGTCATATATTTCTCAGCCACCTGTTTGGTAGAGAATTTCAGAAATCCATTTGTACCCAGCTCTAGTAAAGATCCCTAAAATGTGAAAACACATGAGGGGCTGCAAATTGCCATCAGGAGGTAGCAAATGAACTGTAGGTACCCAGCAGGCACCTGGGTGACCCAGTGAAATGGTGAAATTTATTTCTATTTAAATGGTAATTCTTTTAAAATTCTATGTGTGTCTCTCTCTATAGATAGATGCACACATAAGTAAATATGTGCATGCAACTGAAGCAACAGTCTTATTTCAGTTGAGCTGAACTCGACTGCTGATTATTTCAGGGACATATCTATAAAGTTTTCAGGGCAACAGTACAGTATTAAAGTGGTTTGCCATTTTCTGATATGAAATGTGTTTTTGACTTCCCAGTCTAGCTTACAGCCCTTGGATCTGGTGGTCTCCCACTCAAGTGCTAACCTGCTTATCTTCTAAGCCCAGACCAGGTCAGCATCTGATGCCACCTGCTGATTCATGCATAGGCACACACACATATATAGGCATCCATATTAGAATATTCCATTTTATGCCTGTGTCCTCTTTTGCTCTTTTTCTGCTGATGTCTTTTGGCAGAGCAGGATGGCCAGGCTGTTCTTTCCAAGGCAGGCACTTAATTGCTAACCTCTGTAGCTCTTAGTTCCAGAAAGCTATGGGGAGTCATGACATGATTAATTGAGAAGCTTTTGCACATGGCTGTCAGTGCATGGTAACCTGATGTCCTCCAGATGTTTTAAACTACAAGTCTCACATACTCTTGAAAATTGCCATATTGACTGAGGCTGATGGGAATTAAAGTCCAAAACACATGGAGGTCACCAAATTGCCTGATCCTGCCCTAGAAATTTGTTCCCCATCAACCCAAATTTTAAAAACATGAAAAACACTCTTAACACAACACTTAATTTCCAGTCCCTTTGCAGACCTGCATTTATTCTCATTTTAACCCAAGTTTACTTTCTTCTCCATGCTAAGCCAATTAATGAAATGTGAGAAAGACAGAAAACTATGTGCAGGGGAAAGATAGACATCTTGATACATTAGTCTTCACAAGTGCAGACAGCCTTCATTTTTCTTACTTTATTTTTTTCCCTGCCAAATTGATTTTTGAAGTGTTTTGAATGCACATGTCTCACTTAAATTTCTGGCTGGCTGCAGCTTACAATCCTAATTAATGATCTGGAAGGCTAATAATGGAAATGCTGATCATGTGACAACACTTAAGCCTGTTCCTCAAACAAAAGTCCTATTAAGTATTCAAATAATTCATCAGTTAACAGTCTTTTTTTTTGAAGATACATTTTGGACCTTTAGTAACGAAAAAAGTTAACTAGGACTAGCTGGAAAATGTGACAATGAACTTAATAAAGATTAATATAAAATTTAATTACCAATACTCTGATGCTAGGCATGTATGCACTTATATAAGTTTATATAAGAATTTCTTAATATTATGATGCATCATTTTCTTTGCTGCTGACTTTACACACTGCATATTCCTTATTCTATTGTGCAAATGCTTCTGGCCTATTATTTAACATAAGCAGGAGTGTCAGTAGGGTATAGTGGGGAGGATAAAAAAAATCAAGATGGTAGCTTCAATCATGTGGTTGAAGTTGCGATTTTGACTAACTGAATTTTAACTTGAAATCCAGCAGATCTAGAAAGTATCCATTTGGGAACACCAGTTCTAAACAGTTCAACCTTCAGAGAGATGGAACAGGTCTTTAGACCCTGATAAAATTAAATCCCACTGAAGCAATGAACATGAAACTCAGCAAACTCAGGGAGGCAGTGAAGGACAGGAAGGCCTGGTGCGATATGGTTCATGGGGTCATGAAGAGTCAGACACAACTTAACGACTGAACAACAACAAAATTAAATCCAATTTATTTATATATCCATTTTCTTTTCTTTCTGTACACTGAGCTGATTGACAACAGAGATAGATGTAGCACCTTAACAGTTATGTTTATTATAGAAATAATAAATTGTCAAGATTCATAATCTCAAATTTACATTTAGCTCCTTACCATTCAAAACCTCTTAACAGGACTTGTATTCTATAGATGTTTCCCAGTCAATGTGACCAAGATAGTTTGACATGACAGGAGCTGTGCTCCAACTGGAGGACACTAGTGTGGGAAAATCTCCACTAGGAGATTTAATAACTTTGTACTAGTCATATTCCAGAGAAAATAACAGTATTTTTATCCAGCCTTGCAAAAACATTAGTAAACCTTTGTCATACATAACATTCCAATTTCAGAGAATCCTGAAAAGTGTCAGGTAGCAAATAATGTAAAGAATTCATACATTAGAGTTTGAGGAGATTCTGCCAGACAAACCAGATGATTATACTAGAAAAACAATGATGCTGGGTTCATTCATTGCATTAAACGATGGTTTTATTGAATAAAACACAATTAGCTGGGCTTGTACAGTTACCAAATTTACATAAAATCAGCTTAGCAACACAATGTCTGAATCAGACCAAAGTTAGACTTTGTATAGGGCAAATTTCACCCACTGCTGGTTTAATTAATGATTAATACATTTGACTTATTGAAATCTAAAAATTAAACAAAAATAGGTCAAATGTTTCCCAGTTCTTAATTCTGGACTTGGGAACCATTTTGAAATGGATGTTTTCAACAAATGAATCTGTAAATCCCAATGATTAAGCACTTTATATAGGGGTCTGGAAGAAGCCATCAGGACGTCACATGCATCATGATGCCATAGTGCAAATGATGTACATGACATCACCTGTCCCTTTATGAATACCCATGACTTTGTATTTCCTCTTTACCCGTACCTTGTGACTCCTCTTTGTCTTTACTGTATATCCAGTTGCATTCTTGCAACAGCAAGTTAATTCTTTCAAGGCAACCCATCTCTACATTCGTATTTAATTTGCTTGCACCTATTAATCATCTTAGCACTCTGTCTGAAAGTTGCAGTGCTATCTTACATTGGTATTCCTAGACTCACATCCCACTGAATTCCATGGGGTGTGGTGCCAGATAAATGTGTTCAGAACTGCAACATGACTGTATAGGAAGCCGAAGAGGAGAATTAAAAGGCTCAGGATACACAACTGCACCAAATTTGCTTTAATTAAGGTTCAACTGTGGAAAATCAAAGCATCCATGGACCACTCAAATATCACTGGATGTGTAGGTTTTCTGCCATATTCTCCTCCCTCCCTTCTTTCCTGAATGGAAAGCAAGTCTCACAATTAGAGCCCTGTTCAGGCATTCTGCCTAAGCAGGGTATTTACTCACATGGAATGAGGATGGGATTGTGTATTCTGGCAGTTCCCTCTGAGCCTGACCTTGCAGTACAGTACTCACCCAAAGCAAACAAAGCATTTCATGACTTCAGCGCAATGTGTGAACTCAGCCAGTGTTTGGGTGGGAACTGGAAGGTTCTGCAGAGATGACCCACCAGTTAACTCACAGCAACCAAACTCAAGTCTGAATACATAGAAGCACTTCTGCAAGTATTGTATCCATCTCTTGTTAAATTTTGGCTCTAGCTTTCCTTCCAAACTGCTACAGCCTTCTGTCTTGTAAAACTAGGACCAACCCAAATGCTATTCTGAATAGAGAGCATGAAGCCACAGTTCTGCTGCTCTGTGTCCATCTTAGTAAGTTGCTTGGATGTTTCTGTTTGGTTAACGTGTGATGCAAAATTCTCGGCCACCGGGGTACTTGGCCTGATCCAAAAGACTCTTAGGATTGCATTATGGGACAGTGCCAGGTCTTAGTGTGTGCATGCAGAACTGCAGGTAAACTGAAAATCTCCCCGCCCCGCCCTGCCCTTGGGAAAAATCTGAGGCTTTTTTAAAGTATCCTCTTTAAATTTCATTCTATTCTATGTTCCCATTACCCTTAAAATTGCTTACAGAATAGTATACCCTGTAATTAAACTGTCTTCTTTTCTACTTCACAATCAAGGGAGTTTGCACATCCTCTTTCTGCCTCCCCTCCCTGTTTTTTCTTTGCTAAGTTCTTCTCATCCCCCATAGGCAGTTAAAGCAAGGTTTCATAAAATGTAACCTTAGGATGAAAAGAAAATCATGCTGGTTTCAACATGAAGCCCAGAGAAGGAGATCAGACCTTGTTTTATTGTGCATAAATCAGCAGAAATCATTTACATTGTGATTAATGTTCAGTGTAATTTCTTTCATGTATATCCTCTGAGCTAAGTGTTATTATGCAGCACTTGTCTCTTTAAATTTATAGAGTTTGAGCAAAGTAGCCTCTGAGCCTTTCCACTAATAAGCAAGAAGATTTACAACTGGTTGGGAGGGAAAGGGATATCTGATGGTGGGGAAGAGAACCTCTCTCTTTCCAGTCTGGGAGAACAAATTAAAATGCATGGCAAGGCAGACTATGATCTTTAGCTGAGTCTCTCTGTATTTCCCAGTGTCCCATTTCACAAGCATTATTTATCTCTGCTGGGCTTGGCTAGATCAATCCAGACAAATAGTTCTGCCTGACAACTTCACCAACTCAGCCAGAGCACACCCTTATGCTAGTGGAATTCATTGGGCAAGAAAACCAATTGCAACATGGGCGAGAGCCCTGTTCCCTCTGGTTATTGTTGCAGAAACGAATGTGTGCACTACTGCAAGTATAGCTTTACTTTTCTGAAACAGTGACATGGCAAAGTATTTAACAATGACAACAATAACCAGCTGTGGAGAGCAGCTCTTGACATGCCATACGAATCCTTGACTTGGCAGAAGTTGCCCTCTCTGCACTAGATCTCAGCAGGAGAGCTAACGACGCTCTTCAGAAATGCCCACAACCTCATGGCATGATAGCATCTGATAGAGTCATTTTTTGAATTAGTTTTCAATGGCAAATGTGTACTCCTGTTGGGAGACCCTAGCTTGGCCAACAGTCTAGTCCAGTGGTAGGAAATCCAAGTCAGTCCAGTTGCGGCTTAACTACAATTCCTAGCATCCTTCAGAACCATGCTAGGAATTGTAACCATGGTCAATGATGAGGATGCTAGTTATCGTTCCATGAGATAGATTTCTTATGTGATGGAGAGAGCACAAAGAGTGGGGGCTTTCCATGGAAGTAGTTGTGCTTATAGTTATTGTGAAGGTCTTCTTCCCATTCATGCATTATGTGTGGGTGCCATCACACTTAGCATATGTGATGTTGAAGAAGACTACATCACCATTCTGACATAACAGTCTTTCCTAGTGTGGAATCCCCCAGAACTGGTAAAGCTATAGCATCCAGCATTCCCAGTTTTTCAAATGATCAGCTTTTTGATCAGGCTGCTTGGGAATCTGGAAGTTGTAGCAACAACACATTTGGTATCAGCTTCAGGAAGCTTCCATTAATCCCACATGAGGAGAAAATCTGAAGACAACTTACAGTAAAAGCATTTATGAAAGTTATATCTTTAGGAAGAAGGATCTTCAATAGGAAAGAGCTACTAATTGAAAGGCTTAATATGTCCCATAAAGCTCTTTTTTAATTACAAGTGATGGAAGGCACAATTTGTAACAAGCAGGAGCTTTGCATCCTTAACAAAGCCTACCATGCAGTTTTGAAGAATATGACTCTCTTGCTTCTTGATTGTCAATCACTCTTACAAAAAAATACCAGCATGTTCATATTAAGGAATGACTGAGGTTAGCAGAATTGCAACAGCATCATCGGTTTTCAGAATCCACGAAACCTGAGCTGACCGTAGTAAATCAGGATTGGAATATTTATGGTAACATTTGACTTTGAGTCAGAAAGCTAGGCAGCTAGTGGCTGACTAAAGTATTTGTAGCTTCTTAGGGCTGTAGGAGATCTATTGCACACATTCCTATGCATAAAATATTGGAGAATATAGAACAAATGGAGCAAACAACCAGAATTCAGTTCTTAAAGTAGTATAGGGGAGGACAGAGGAATTTAAGAATGTTCCAATCTGTCTTTGTTAGCTTATACTAGGGTACTGCAGCTGGCAGCCTGTGGGATAAATCTACCTTCAGGTGAGATGGAAACAAATAGGGTGACTGACTTGATGTGCCACTAGGCCACTTAAGGGTGATCTTATTTACTTTAACATTTTTGTTTGTTCTAATGAAAAATAATAATAAATGCCCAGATCTTACTTCAGACAAATTCAGTATAATCCCCAAACCAAAAAATTCTACAGGAGCAATCACCTACCACTAGGACCATCTGGTCAAACAAAACTGGTGACTAGGGTCTATAGATATTTCTCCTACTTAGATACAGAATGTGAAAGGAGTACAAAATAGAAAGAACACCATCCAAGCAAAGGTACCTGTCTCAGACACCTGAGCAGGCATTGCCAATAGCCTCATGTAGGTGCTTAAATATGCAGTATTAACTATGTTACCCAGCTCCATCTGAAGCTTTCTGACATGGAACAGGAAGGTTTGAATTGGGGATCTAAGCTATTCAGTTGAATGGGATCAGAAACACGTACAATCCCTCATCAACATTTCCATTTAATCAAGGAGGTTGATCATGAAATGCAGAGATGCTTATGATGAGGATAGTATGTATACCGTGCATCTCTCTATTCTTCTTGATGTCCAAACTTCTCCTCTGAATGCCTATATAAGACTCAATGGCTCTGCTCATACAACACACTTAACCTGGTGAGTGAAAGACCTAGCAGGGGCATTAATACAACATGCTAAGTTTGGTTAGTGTTAACTTTGATTAAAAGAGGGAGTGGAGGATTGTGACTTAGGGCTTTGTGCAAACCCTGCCTAAATAGTTGGTTTATGAGAGGGTTGTTTCGGTTACTAAGTTAAATATATTGGGTGAATGAAGCCATCTAGATGTATAAATTTAGGAAATGTAAGAAGATAAAATATTTGTGTACATATAGGTATATCTCATATGTTCTGCCTTAACTATACCCTCTCTAATATACTATAGCTTGTTTGTGCCAAAATTACTACTTGAAACAAAGAATCAGTAGTCTTTTGTGTTTAATTATGGCATGCGGGATAAACCATTGGTTGGGTTCAACAAAATGCATTAAGCCATAAACATGGCTTACAAATCACAGTGGCTGTGGGCTCAAAACATGCTAAGCCAAAACAAAAGAAATCACATTATGGTAACTGAGTTGAGGTGAAATAATCTGGCAGTTGCTACATCCAGCCATCTCTTTTAATATTTCTCCACTCAGCAATACACACTCAGCAGTACTAGCACATTTGGTTTAAATTATTATGGTTCATCGCACAGTCATCCAGATGTTTAGACTGGATTTGGCATTTTTATCCACCTATTGAGTCCTTTCCAAGGACCTGGGATAGGCAGGTGTTGTCTGGTGGTGTTAAAGGTATCATCGCTGGATATAAGTTGTTCCAAGTAAAGTTGCCTGATGGTGATTTTGTCCATGCCGATGGTCTTCAGGTAGTACTCCAGATGTTTTGGGATTGTACCCAAGAAGACTATTACTATTGATACTATCTTTGCTTTTTTTGCCATAGTTGTTCTATTTCTATTTGCAGGTCTTTGTGTTTTGTGATTTATCCAGTTCTTTCTCTTCTGTTCTGCTGTCTCCAGGTATTGCAATGTCCACTATCCAGAGTTTTTAATCTTTATTATCAACAATTGTTAAGTCTGGAGTGTTATGTGGCAGGTGCTTGTCTGTTTGAATTCTAAGGTCCCAGAGTATTTTAGTTTCTTCATTTTCTATTACTTTGTCTATTTTGTGGTCCCACCAGTTCTTGCTTGCAGGCAAATGGTATTTCTTGCAGATATTACAATGCACCATTGTGTCTACTTTCTCATGCCGTTGTAGTCAGTCTGTGTGATCTTATTGCAACAGCTAACTAGGTGGTCCCCTGTTTCTTCAGCTTCTTTGCAGAGGCAGCATTTGCTATCTGTTGCTGTCTTTTCAATTCTGGCTTTATGTGCATTTGTTCTTAAGGCCTGGTCTTGTGCAGCCAGAATTAGCCCCTCTGTCTCTTTCTTCAACTTTCCTGCTCTTAGCCATCACCAGGTCTTGTTGATATCTGCTTTGCCTGCTAGTTTTTTGTGTACTGGCCTTGTAATACTTTGCCTTGCCATGTCTCTTTTCTGTTCTTCATTTGGTCTTTCTTATAGACCAGTTTGGTCTCTTCAGTAAGCCTTCATAGTGTACTGGCTTCAATACATCTTCTTCACTGTCCTTCAGATATTCTTCTAATGCCCTTTTCTCTTCTTCACCTTTCTGGTGTACTTGCAACATTCCATGCCCACCTATGCTCCTTGGTAAGTAGAGTCTGTCAGCATTGCTGTGTGGAGGATGGGCATGATTCATTGTCATTATTTTTCTGGTCTTCCTATCTAGGGCTTCTAGTTCTGCTTGAGTCCAGTCCACTATTCCAGCTCTGTATCTAATGACTGGAATTGCCCAGGTGTTAATTGCCTTGATGGTATTTCCACCTCTGAGTTTGGACTTTAAGCTCTTCTTCACTCTAGTGATGTATTCACTACTAACCTTCTTCTTGGCTTCAATGTGCTTGATGTTGTCAGATTGAAAGATGCCCAGGTATTTGTAGTGATCTTCTTCATCCAGACTCTTGATGTTATTTCCGTAGGGTGTCTTGATTCCTTCAGTTTCACTATTTTTCTCCTGTTGGTCATGGTGGCACATTTGTCCAGTCCAAACTCGACTGCAATATCTTGGCTGTATATTTGGGCAGAGTTGAGCAGCGATTCTATTTCAGATGGTGTTTTTCCATACAGCTTCGGATCGTCCATGTAAATGAGGTAGGATAACCTGGCAGATATTTCTGATGTTTGATATCCATGTGGTGGTTGCTGTTGTTGTTATCCTTGTCATCATCATCATCATCACCAGGCAACCCTTGGCTGGAACAGGGCTTAGTAGTTGGCTGTAGCCATTCAGTGTAGCTGAATGATTCCTGCTCATTAGTAGCACAGTCATGCAGAGGCCCTTTCACAGATTTCTGGTCCATATTGACCCAGATGTATATTGTTTACAACCCCACAGAACCCGCAGTATAAACTGATAGAGGCTAGAAAGTGCATGGTATGGCCTGGATAGACCTGTAGAAATTGCAAGATGTTTTGGTTGTCCAATGGATACAAATAAGTGTTCAAAGCTTTCTTTTTGATTCTTCTAAAATTACAGTGGCCAAATTGCAAGACACTTTGCTGCCTGAGGACAAGTTGAAACTCTTCCCACTACATACTGAATTCTGGGGGCATGCTGGCATCTTCTACCACGCACCAGAAGGCAGCAGGCCATTCTAATCTAAAATACCTGGAGAACAATGAATTATCTGCCCATATTCTAATAGCACCAGCATTATTAACCTCTGGGTTAGTGTCTCTGTCCAACGTGAACAAAACCCAACCAGTGCTAAGGGTCCCTCATCCCAAAATTAACACATAAGAATTCAACATTCCTATGTGGGACATTATTTTTAGGCCTTTTTTCGGTCTTTCCCTTGTCTCAGTCCTCCTTGGTCTCATTCATTTTACAACCTGTTTCCCTACTGCCTTCCCTCATGTGCAGACTTGAGAGCTTTCCACTGATGGAATGGAGGGTCGGTTGTTTTAGTTCCTCCCACAGATGAAACTTATCTCTGGTTTCAGTGAGAGGAGACTGCCAAGAACATTATGCCAGGCAGTAAAAGAAATCACATTTTTGGCAGATGGAGAGCAAAATAAACATCCATGTTTGGTAGATAATACATACGATTGGCTCTCTACATGTTTTACAGCCTACAGCCTTCCAATTAGGGGGAAAAAAGGTTAGAGAGGTGCTTCAGAGTAGAATCATAGCCAGAAAATTGCTGTGGTCTGCAGTGACAGTGTACGTATGTGTTTATACAGTATCTGTATGTGTGTGTGTGTGTGTGTGTGTGTATATATATATATATATAGAGAGAGAGAGAGAGAGAGAGAGAGAGAGAGAGAGAGACATGCGCACACACATTCTTACACTGAGAAAATAAAGGGCAAAATATTTCCAGGATAAAAAACACATTTTTCAAAGGTATGTGTTAATAGAAGAATTGGGCTCTTAAATGAGGTAAATCATTTTTCGAAGGGGAGGATTAATCAGCTGTACCTCACATTCAGGGGCATCCATGGCAGGGGTCAAAAAAAAAAGTCAAGATGGTGGTTATGCCCGTGTTATTGAAGCCTCACCCTTTTTAACATGTGTGCATGCACATAAAGGGGGCAAGGCTTTGATTATGGAGGTACAACCTTTTGATCTTTTGGATTCCCCCTGAGGATGCCCCTGCTCATGTTGCCCTGTTGTTATATCTACCCAGTGATGGGAGAGGCCATTGGTTTGGCTGATGCAAACTGCAGACTATGCCTAAATTGGTTGTCTCCATTGTCAATGATCAGACTCTGCAAAATTGGTAGTATTGATAGTGTATTCCAAGCCTATTTGTGTTGTTGTTCAGTCGTTAAGTCGTGTCCGACTCTTCGTGACCCCATGAACCATATCACACCAGGCCTTCCTGTCCTTCACTGCCTCCCTGAGTTTGCTCAGTTTCATGCTCATTGCTTCAGTGATGCTATCTAACCATCTCATCCTCTGCCGTCCTCTTCTCCTTTTGCCTTCAATCTTTCCCAGCATCAGGGTCTTCTCCAAAGAGTCCTCTCTTCGCATTAGGTGACCAAAGTATCTGAGCTTGAGCTTCATTATCAATCCTTCCAATGAGCAATCAGGGTTGATTTCCTTTAAGATTGACTGGTTTGACCTCCTAGCAGTCCAGGGACTCTTAAGAGTCTTCTCCAGCACCACAGTTCAAAGGCATCAATTCTTCGGCGCTCAGCCTTCTTTATGGTCCAGCTCTCACAGCCATACATTACTACTGGAAAAACCATAGCTTTGACTATGCGGATCTTTGTCGGCAAGGTGACGTCTATGCTTTTTGATATACTATCTAGGTTTGCCATAGCTTTCCTCCCAAGGAGCAAGCGTCTTTTAATTTCATGGCTGCAGTCTCCATCTGCAGTGATCTTGGAGCCCAAATTACTGTTACTGCTTCCATTTCTACTCCTTCTATTTGCCAGGAATTGATGGGTCCAGATGCCATGATCTTAGTTTTTTTAATGTTGAGTTTCAAGCCAGCTTTCGCACTCTCCTCTTTCACCCTCATCAAGAGGCTCTTTAGTTCTTCTTCACTTTCTGCCATTAGGGTGGTATCATCTGCATATCTGAGGTTATTGATGATTTTCTTGCAATCTTAATTCCGGCTTGTGATTCTTCCAGCCTGGCATTTCTCATGATGTACTCTGCATATAGGTTAAATAAGCAGGGTGACAGTATACAGCCTTGTCGTACTCCTTTCCCTATTTTGAACCAATTGGTTGTTCCATGACCGGTTCTAACTGTTGCTTCTTGGCCTGCATACAGATTTCTCAGGAGACAGGTAAGGTGGTCGGGTACCCCCATCTCTTTAAGAATTTGCCACAGTTTGTTGTGATCCACACAATTGAATGCTTTTGCATAGTCAATGAAGCAGAAGTAGATGTTTTTCTGGAACTCTCGTGCTTTCTCCATGATCCAGCGAATGTTGGCAATTTGATCTCTAGTTCCTCTGCCTCTTCGAAACCCAGCTTGTACATCCGGTAGTTCTTAGTTCACGTACTGCTGAAGCCTAGCTTGTAGGATTTTGAGCATAACCTTGCTAGCATGTGAAATGAGTGCAATTGTGCGATAGTTTGAGCATTCTTTGGCATTGCCCTTCTTTGGAATTGGAACGTAAACTGACCTTTTCCAATCCCGTGGCCACTGTTGCGTTTTCCAAGCCTATTTGTATTAGATGCAAATGTATCCATACTTGTAAAATGACTATAGATATATTCGGTAACCATCCAGTCTGCACAGAGTGATTGCCATAAAACAGGCCCGTGCATGTTTGAATGTGAGATTTGCCATTCAGTATTCTTTAAATAAAACATAAAATCAGTAGGATTTAGGGGTGATAAAATGGGCATGAAAGTGTGTTGAAGCAAGCCTGATCAAGCTTTTGAAATTATGGCTAGAGAGTGGTCAGTGGTCAGGGTGTTAAGCCTTCCTTCTCCTTCTCCTCTTGTCAAGTTAAAGGATAATAAATTTTGTGAATCCCAAAGATTATACTTTATTAATTCATTCATCCTGTAATTTCAGCTTTCCTTCGAGTAGAGTTTCATCATCCTCATGAGCCCATGCTCATCTCTTGACTTTACTGAATGCTCTACTATTAATAAGTGAATAGAAGTCACCTGTAAATGTCCTCGCTCAAGATGGGGCAGATGAAGAGTTCCAGGGTGGGATTTGCATGTGATGGCTTTGTCCTTGCTCCATCAATTTCTCCACCCTATTCAGAAAGAACATTTGCATTGCTCTTTGGTAAAGCCAGAGTAAAGCTTTAGATTGATACGAGAAAACACATGCCAATGATAAGGTCACTGTGTATCTCTATTAAATATAATCAACAAGACAAACACATAGGAAGCAACTGAACTTATTCGGTTGAAATTGGCTGAAAGAACTTCAGCTAACTTGGGAAAAAGGATGTAAAACGGATATGAAAGTAACAAGCAGCTGCATAGAAAGTTCTATATTCAGGAAGGGTTAGGCCTGCTGTTTTGGATCCATTTCCATCTAGCTCAAGAGTGCACCCCTATTTTTCCTATCTGAGCACCAACATGGCCTTTGAGTGGTGCCCTGGGGGCATTTTCCCCAAAGGAGACAGAGCAGGATCAAGGAAAAAAAAAAAAAAAGGATAGGACCAGGGCTGAAACTATCTTTCATTTAATTTAATACAGCTGCCATGTATTTAATAATTTTTTGCATGCTATGCTATTAAAAAATACAACTTGATCCAAGGTGTTACAGCAGCTCTGGGCACTGCACCCAAAGCTTTTAGAAGCCTGGGAGCTTCAGGTGGTGCACATCTGTTCTAATTGCTTGGACCAACTGGCAGTGGCTCTCTGAGGCTTCAAGCAGGTTTTTCACACTGCCTGGGGATTCCACATATATAATCAAGAATCTCTGCTGTGCAAAACAGGTGTTCAATCCCTGGGCTGCATCTTGTCTTTTACCAAAGAGTTAAAAAAAGGATTTGCTGAAAACAGGTGGAATTGTTTCCTGCCATTGAGATGGGAAGCTCAAGGACTGTAGTGGGATCACTAAAAATGTTTTACAGAGTATGAAAAAAATGAAACCTCCCAAACTAAACTCAGACTGAAACATCAATTACTCCAAATTTTTCATTGCAGGCATTGGAGTCAAAAAACGGATTCAAATGAAAGTCAGAATGTGGAGCTCAGATTTAGTTTGTAAGATAAAAAGACATGTATTAATTTGTGTTTGGTGAGAAAATAAGTCCAAAGAGAAAGATCAGACCTTGAAGTAGGGTTGATTTCAAGGGATGCTGTTTGTTCTTCATTAGCACCTCTGTCTTCAATCACAGCCCATTAAACTTGGATGTCAAAGCTTGGATTAAATTCCTTGATCGTGTTTGCAGACCAAACTCCTGTTGTTATTAATGAACTTAACATTTGCCTAAACATGGTATACTAGACTCCCTTTTTAGTTACTTGCTTCATTTAAGGATCTGTGAGGTAGCACTTTTGAAAAAGTTGCAGGAGCAGCGCTGTGGCAATTACAATTGCAACAAAAGGGTAGAAAAAGTATTTTGCAACGTGCAAGCAATTAAAATAGAACATTGGGGGAAGCAAAACCTTTGCTTGGAGCATCTTCCTAATGTTAAAACTGCAAGTTCCTTCCTGAGGAGCTGATCCTTTGATTAAAAGGCAACGTGTAATACGCAAAGAAGATAAGAATGTTGATATTGAAGTGGATCAGGCCTTGTGGTTTGCACAATTTTTAATCTCAGAGTTTATCATGTTCTCAGTCCGTTTCCTTCCAGGAAAGCAAGAAGAACTTAGAAATTGCAACTGTTTCTTCTCTCAAAGAATATATACTGTATACACACACATTGTTATTTTGATAAATTTCCTTCCACTTCCCACCAATTTATTCTTGTCATTCTGTCATTCTCGGTGCCAGATACCGTGTGAATAAACCATATGGGTCTGAGGCTAAGACCCAATAGTATTCCTAATTTTATATAATGGAAAAACATGTTAAGGTCTCTTACTCTTGAAAAGTGTTTTTAATACACCCTGTGCCAAATCTACAAGTATTCCTACAGTAAAGTATATTTCTTCTGCTTCATAATTTAAATGGATACACTAGCATGGAATGAGCTATGTGGCATATATATTTTCAACAGCTCAAGTATAAAAGTGGGAAGAGAACTGCTAAATTGGATCCTTTGGGAACTCCCCAAATTTAATCTTTACAGAATGACATGACTTACACTTTTCAGACTAATCAGAACTCAGTGTCCCACTTGGTTTGGGACTTCTCTGAGTATTGTGAAACTATTAACTGTTTTAATGATCAACATACACATATTTGTGCAGTTTTAGAGAGAAAGTACAGCTTTAAATTTATAAATTTATTATAAATGTATATATATAAATTAAAAGGAGGTACAAAGCTTCATAAGTGCTCTTTGTTTTGACAAAGCTTTGATTGAATTTCTCCATGGAGCAGTCCTGTCAATCAAAGAACCGACTTGCTTTTAAGCAGCAAACAAAATCAAGCAGCTGCAAAGTGCTTCATAGCCTTTGAAAGCTGTTGGTTGATTCTAGGCCTTTTCTGAAGGAGCCTGATAGCATCTTTTCTGAGTTAAAAAAAAAAAAAAATTAAAAGGCAGACGTTTTTGGTGAGCTGCAGCATCTTAATAAAATCTGTTAGTTGGAAAAGGTGCTGCTAGACTCCTGATTATTTTGCTATGTTGACTAACACAGCTCTCCTCCTACCAGGACTTTTCTGCTTTGGTGGGTTTGTGATAGATGATATAGGGCATTGCAACTTCACTTCCATACATGGATAACCCTGGAATGGGGGCCGCTGAGTGGTGCAATGGTCTCTCCAGCACCATCATCACCTCATTAAAACCCTCTACCTATCAGAACTCCTTTGGAGCAGCAAAGCTAATGTTGCTTTGGGCTTGATTCTCTCAGCTCTCTTTCTTTAAGGTGGTCAGCCAACAGCCTTAACTTGAGCTCATGGAATGTTACACTTCTGTGCTGGTCCTGCCAACGTTGGGAGTTCTGTTCTCGGTACTCTGACTATAGGCTAAAGTCAGACCAGTCCAGTAGAATGAGTGAATGGATGCCAGGTTAATATTTATGTGTGCTGGCCGAAAGGTTTCCTGCTTTTAAGAAAGGGAGACTTTCTTATGACACTTTTTCTATGCCAACTACTTTCTCTGTGGTCTATCTGTCTGTTATTTTATCTCATAGTGGCAGCCTGCTCCTGCTCAGTAAATAACTAACATCGAATGTTGCCAGCAAGCGACAACTTTGCTAATGTGCCAAGTTTTGCTATGTGTCTTGTCCAGCCTGGCATCCCACCAGAGAGAGTGATGAGGGCATTCTTAGCAGGAGGAGCCAAGTATGCCAGTTTTTCTGAAACCCCACAAACTCCAGTGATCAGTTAGCAAAGACACACTGCCTAAAGGGCAAATCAGTGAGCATTCTTCAGTGTCATGGCATACCTTGAACCCAAGAAAAGCAAGTGGAAGAATACAAACTTGTTTTTTAAATAGCTTTTGTCATTTCTTATGTTTTACACTAGTGGTATGATACTTTCTATTTTGCCTGAATCAGCACCATTTATGTTGTTTGCCAAATAATTTGGAGATGATTGTCCGGTCTTTTCCTCAGCTCTACTCTCTTTGCCGTATAAGAGGTAAAGAGGGGATATTTCCAAACATTGTAGCATTAATATTCTTGATATTTTCATCCCATCTGGCCCAAACCAAAGCAGCTGCAGGCATTTTGATGTTCCCTCAGCCTCTGGGTAACCCTAAAGTCACTTGAATCAAATCTGTTGGCCTTAAATCTTAAAAGACAAATTCTATTTGAATCTTGAATTTCCAGTCCCAATCAAATCAAAGTTGATCTGTAAAGACTTAATAATTAAAATTATATTTTGATGTGTTTCAATTCATGATTAAATAGACACAGAACAGGATAACATGTGAAAATGAGAAAGAATTAACATCTATATCTCTCTGCTTTGAGAGCTTAAGAGAAAGTAGACTGTACATACTATTCTGAAAGCAGAAGAGAAATAAAGAGACTTGTTTCTATCCTGTGAGATTACTGTGTTCAGTTGTGTGCCATGCAGAGGCCTCTTTCAATGGACACTTTCATTGACTACCTCTGCGCAATGAATCTGTGGTGTTATGAAGTTCATAGAGGAACTTGTTTTTCTCTCTCTCTACAAGTTGGACCTTGAAGGGGAATTTGTAGCACATGGAGAAATGCCAGATCCTTGTGTTATCATTTTATTCTTTGTAGTTGTGCAGCCTTAATTTTCCTGAATTTTATTATCCTCAAGAATAACCAGAATGCAAACTCCCTGGGGCAAGCAAAATGGGAACAATGACAAGCCCCAGCAGTTCAACTCACATTTTTCTTGAATGAGCCCAGTCTGTTTAGAACAGGGGTGGGCAACCTAATACCCCTCAGATGTTATGGACCAACTCCTATTAACTCTAGACAGCATAGCCAATGGCTATGTGGAAATTATAGTACAAAACATCTGAAGGGTTAAACTGGGTTGAAACTCAACGATTAGACTTTTGTAGGTCTCAAGAGCTTCTTCAAGTGGATGTGGATTATTCTTCAACAGGAATAATGTTGAAGATGATACAGCTTTTGCAGTACACAGAAGGGCTGTGTGACACTGCTGGATAATCCAGGCCTGAGATAAATGCCAGGATGCCAGCCAGTGGCCTTTGGTCCACAGGACTATACTCAGACCTGCCTGCTCCACACACATGCTGCCCTAAGTTGGACATTTTTGCCTTGCCAAAAGAAGGATGAGACACTACTGTTTTTGTATAATGCTTATATCTACTCATTTACACGCAGAGGTTCAAATTTTGATCCAATGGCAGTGTAAAATCTATCACATCTTAGTAAAAGTCTGTAACCCTGTGGTTTGCTTACTGTCCAGGGAGTAGAGATTAATTGGCAATTTCATTGTTCTTCCTTCATAATGGCTAGATCAATACAGCATGCCAAGTCATAATAGAGTTGGTGTGTTTCTGGCTTAATAATAAATAAAAACCCTACAAGGGAAGCTTAGTGTTATATGTAAAAGCCAGTCTGTAATGGCTTGTTTAACAAACGATGCTTTAAAAAAAGCATCTACACAATTTTTGTTTTTATCTATAAACTGGACATAGAGTTCACTTTAAGTAGAGAATGCCATTAAGCAGAAACTGTCCCCTGACAGTCCTTCAAATAGGAGATAAAAATACGATACATGATCATAGGAACTCCTGCAGTCAGTAAATAAATTCTCAGTCTTGGATTTGAATGCATTTGCCCTGGCCCCAACCTGGCTCTGATACTAGGGTAAAGTGCAAGGCTAAGGGCCAGTTCCCACAGTCCTCTAAATATGGCTAGATATGGGCAGAGTGAATCTCTTTTAACTTGGCTTTTGCTCAAGTATCTAGACTACAGCCTAATTGCACTAAAATTTACTAAGAGGCTAGTCTGTGCTCAAGCTACCAAAGACTGCAGCCTTAAATTTGAACAGTTTACTGGAGATGGTTGATATCTTTCTGGATCTCTGCTAATTAACTGCTATCTATCTTTTTGGATCTCTGCTAATTTTACTAAGCTACCTATCTTTCTGGATCTCTGCTAATTTACTAAGCTGGTTCTTCATAAGAACTGGTTTTCTCCAACAGTGCCCTCGATTGCCCCCGCAAGGAGGGTAGCATGCACTGGCACAGTTGATGCAGATTCTCTAACAACTGTTTGGTTTCCTTTGCCCAAGCTTGCCTCCAGATCTTTGCTTGCACATAGTCTCTGCACGTTTTGATGCCTTTTTCTTGGAGACCTATCAGGTTTTTTTCCCCTTGTACAATCTTCAGTTCTTTCTTTAAAAAAACAAAAACAAAAACTATTTTCTAACAATTGCTTGAAGTTTTGCCTGGGATTTAGTGCTTACCCTATCTTGGGGGAAAAAAATGTTTTTTTTTTCCTTTTTCTTTTAATAAATAAATAAAGTTACAATCCTTTCGAAAAACATTCCAGACGGAATGTTCTTCTATGGTGATATGGTATTTCCCTTCTCTATTTATGTTGAAAAGATTCTTTCTGTACTGCCAAACCTCCAGAGTAGGCTGCAGAGCTTAGATACAGCTTTTTCGGGAAGGCCTGAGGCAACCAGGGATTCTTAATGGGCTAGGCTTCTGCCCCACATGCTAGTGTAGTAAGGGGGCAGGATCTGCCCTACCTTTAAGCTGACTGAAGAAAATACCTCGGGTAATGGATTTTGTTTGGAGGGAATGCCAGGAAGGCACTGAAGTCCCAAGGGTACTACAAGTGTGGCTTTGGGAGCTGAATATGACTCACTGGTGTACCTTCTGGGGCTCAAAGCACCTTCTCAGAATGGGTGGGACCGAAAGGGGAGCCCATTTTGGTGGTATCTTAAGCCTAGGTAATATTTAAAGTAAATGTTTCATCCCTTGAAAAAC
Source organism: Python bivittatus (assembly GCF_059951505.1). Lineage (NCBI taxonomy): Eukaryota > Metazoa > Chordata > Lepidosauria > Squamata > Pythonidae > Python > Python bivittatus. Next base: position 2,260,546 of record NW_028277112.1, on the reverse strand, counting down.
CTTCTCGAAATGAACCCTGATCCCACCATGGTCAAAATGTTATTCAATGCCTGCTGCAGTCCAACTGGTAAAACTTTCATACCAATTTACCTTTTTGCCATTATGTATTGATACTTTCCTTTCCTGTCACCATTATGAGAATAAAATTCCATTGCAAGTCTGATTGATATTTATATATGGAGTTGGGTAGTTGCTGTCTTGAAGTAGCCATTGACCCATAAGGCAACACAATGTCTTGGGGTGGCCATGGGCAATCATTACTTCAGGTGAAGTGAGGCCCCTACCTAACAGCTTCTAGGTCCTCTCCAGTGTCACAACATTTTAGAGAATAAGTTAGATACCATGAGGCAGTGCCCTAGGTTAAGTGAACACGCTTCTTTGTCAGTGCAGTAATCCCCACCATGTGAAAACTTGTTAGCCTAGATGATGTTTATGGCAAAACAACACATGTAAAAAAAATTATTTGGCTGCCTCAGCCAAAGAGTAATAGAGAAGACAGGTTTGCACTATATCCAAACTCTAAATCCAGGTGGAACAATTCCTGTAAGGGGTCATTTTATAAGAAATGAAATCTCCTTGGAAGTTTTGTCTTGTTTAAGGTTAGATATATTATCCTGTAAACCAGGCTCACTTGGAATTTTGGAAGTTTTTGTTTTAATACATCTAAAGGGAACCAAGTTTAGGAAATTAACTTGAATTGTATAATATAAAATGTTATACAACCTAAACAGCCTGAGGAATCCAGGGAAATATCAGGGCACAAATACAGAATCAGTAACCAGAAAGAAAAAAAAATAATAAAAAAACTACATCTGAATTCAAGTGAAACTAAAGGTACCTCAAGGAGATCATCTAGAGGACCAGGAACTAGGTCTTGGATAGGCCATACTGGAACACAAGTAGAGAGGAACAGAGTGAGACTCTATGATCCTTGTTAGTAACAGATTAGTTGCTGCTTCAACAAAGGACTGGGCACATATTCATTTAGTTGAGCCACTGTCAAGAAGTTTATGGGGGGACTCAGTGAGGCAAATGCAGGGAAAACCTATTTCTTTGCCACAATCTCTGACATTTTTTATTGCATTGACAGCTATGGACGCATTGGGCCCAAACGCCTCCTGGTTCATCTTCTGCCTCCCTTTCCTTCATCCTTCATTCTATGGAGCAGTCTTCTGAAAGACCTCTGGCAAAGCACTACTGCTTGTGTTTCACAGATGCAACACTGAGCCAAATCCATGGGAGAAATGAACAAAGAATTAATTCCATGAGCATTTGCCACTGTAAATATTGCTTTGTGTGTACTAGAGAACCAGAACTTTACAAGTGTGAGTGAAATTAGTTACACAATAATGAATACAAAAATTAGTTGCATTAATCCTCTAATGCAGCTATAACTATTACAATAATTAATGCAAAAATCCTCTTTCCCACTCCCCTAAATCCAGCGTCATTTCCTTTCTCTTGCAGTAAGATGACCAGTTTACTAAACACTCATTCACTGTCTCTCCATCACTCTCTTCTTATCTTCCATGCCTCATTTTCATGGGTGCTGCTGCCAGAATGCAGCTGAGGACAATTTTCTCCTGCTGCTCATGTTTTTTCCTGAGCCATCTGGTAGGCTTAGGTGTTAACTAGTGAGGCCAGGGAGTGCAATATCTTTATATGCATCTCATGAATCTCCCAGAACAGAAACCTGATGTAAGAAAACATGACTTCCGATAAAATGCAAGACCTCACAAATGAACACAATGGTAGTCTATGCCTAAAGAGACAAATTGTTAGACTTTCATTGGCTGTCAGGAGTCATAGAGTATGAGAATATAGCAAGGAAAATTACCAAGGCAAGAGACAGCTTTCTCCAAGGATTACTGGATACTGAGGGTTATAACACCCAGAATTTCTTAGCCACTATAGCTTTCCAGAATTTTGGAAGTTGCACTTCCACCACTAGGTTGGGTAAGGCTCCAAAAGTTAATGCAAATCTTTTATTGTGTAATGTTGATTACACGCATGTAAGCACACACAATGAAATAAAACCAACATTTGATTCAAGATTAGCATGGCTGATCCTATCTTTCCAACCCATCCCCATTTAGGTTACTCCAGCTATAATTACTGTTCATACTGTCATTTTCTTTCTTTCTTTCTTTCTTTCTCTCTTTCTTTCTTTCTTTCTTTCTTTCTTTCTTTCTTTCTTTCTTTCTTTCTTTCTTTCTTTCTTTCTTTCTTTCTTTCTTTCTTTCTCTCCCAGTAACTTTATTTCAGATTTCACAGCCACTTCCATTTTCTCTCTTGCTTTTTGGAAAACTATTCTTGATTTTTCCTTAAAAGCTAATTTTATACCCTCCTCCCCCTCTCCCCCTTTCTTCGGTACTTGAATTATCTCTAGGGATAACTGTAGAATTCAGCTGTTGTGAATGTTTGAATGAAATGATTAAATCCCACCTTCTGGAATAATATGAGAATTGTCCTTCATAGAGTTATGCACTAGCTTTTGCACTCCCCGAATAAAATATGCTCCCTAGAAGGATGTGTGAGGCTCCATAAAATGCTTTTTGTTGTCCTATCCATAGATGGAAGCAGAAGCTTCTGTTCATTATATCAATCTGCCCACTGAGATTGAGAGAGGTCAGAGAGAATGGAATGCTTTAGAGATTGTCAAAAAAAAGGAATTGCAGGATCCTAAAGACTCTTATTCTTCTCACTGTCACCACCAATAGACTTAAAAACCATGTTAGCCCTGGCGTCCATAGATACTGTAATACTGATATCAGTGGGAGGAAAACTTTTAATTAAAAAGTTATACCTAGCCGCACCCTATTACTATACATGTTGCCAACTAGCAGGGCCTGGATATGGTTGCAGTTCTGCTGCAACTATGCCTTCTCCTGAAGTGTATATTTAAAATGAAAGCATAAAATAGGAATGGAACAGAAGGAATATACAAATGAAGATACTGTTGGAAGTCAACATGTTCCCTGTGTGTGCCTGTGAGGATTCCTGAGGGTGAGAATCTAACCTGAGCAATGATTTTGAAGTAGGTTTTATAGCTATAAAAGAAAGGAGATATTTACAGGAAATGCATTACAGGTAGTCCCCAGTTTTAAGAACAAGTTCTGTTCCCAAGGTCTGTCCTGAAGTCGAGTTTGTATGTAAGCCAGAACAATATTATGGTATAATACTGTATAAGTAGGATTGTGTAATGAACTCGAACCATTGTGCATTTAACTCAAATCATTGTGTATTGTGTATCAATGTTTTATTCTATTTTTCCTGTGAACCGCCCAGAGTCACTCCACAGTGAGATGGGCGGTGACAAATTTAAAATATAAATAAAATAAAATAAAATTTAACTTGCTACAATAGGCTCCATTCTTAACTATGGGTCATCTGTAACTTGGGTGTTCTTAACCTGGGGACTACCTGTATAGGAAAAGGCCAACCCTAGTACCTATCCAACTACATCCTATCAGAAGAATTCAAGAGCATGTGCTCTCTCTCTCTCTCTCTCTTTCTGTGTGTGTGTGTGTGTGTGTGTGTGTGTGTGTGTACTTGGGAAGAAAGGCAGAAGGAAGTGATCTCAGCTTAGCCAACTCTTCAAAAAATTGTAGGCAAACGGAGAAAAAGAGAGGGACACAGAGCAAATCCTGAACTCTTTATCTACACCCTATTGCCCCCTTGTGGTCAACAGGTCATGAGGTGCTGCTGAAGAATCAATGCCACTGGATTTGTACCTCCCATACCCATAGAATGGGTCAGAGACATTGTTGCGCCCATCTTTAGTTTTCTCCTAGCAACTAATTTTTAAAAAACAAAACAAAACTGAATCTTTCTCTTTTTTATTTTTACCAATGTGCATTCCATGTCTGCAATTCTTTTATTAATTTAAGCACTCCTAATAATTTAGCATATACTTCCCTTTGTTTTTGACGAAATTGCTGTTTTCTTTCATTGCTTTTCTGGTTCAGTCTTGTCTTGTTTTTCTAAATAATTTTCTCGTTAATTTTATTTCAGTTCATGCTTCAGGATATCTGAGGTCCAACCTCTAATTCTCTAGCTATCAACCATGCCCTCTTTTTTTCTCCAAGTAAGAAAAAGTTACCAGTGATGCGAATGGGAGATTTTGATAGCTATATGAATTGTGGAGGATGAAGACCTTTCTTTGAGAAAGAAAACAGCAATGCCTTCCATCCCCAATGATCCCAAAGAAAATTGTCCCTCTCCAATGTCGTATCAATTTTTTAAAAGCCACACACTTGGTTACCGAAAGCACAATCAGAGTTTTTTTTTTGTTGATTGTTACTCTTGACGTTTTGCTTGATAGCTACTTGCTCATTTTCTGAAATTAAATCTGTCCAAACGATAAACCTAACTCCTCCTTTTGTTCCCAACTTCTTTTTTATTATTTTACCCATTGTGGCTTCTCAGCCTCCTGAAATAAATCAACTCAGTAGGGGTTATCTCTTCTGCAGTTGTCATCCTTAACTAAGTCTTGTCAGTTCTGGTGGCCAGCTAATTCCTAAAATCATAGAATCACGGGGTTGCAAGAAATCTTGAAGGGCTTCCAGTCCAACCTGCTGCCCAGAGCAAGACTCCTCAAATGGCTGTCCAACCTGTGTTTGAAATCCTCCAGCGATGGAGCACCCACAACTCCAGGAAGCAGGCTGACCTGCTGCTTAATAGTTTTCACAGTCAGGCAGTTCCTCCTTATTTGGCCCTTTCTCCCTGTAAAAGTTGCTGTTAGGAACTCTCCATACATGACATTTGTCAGAACTCTTCGGCAGCAATTCTGCAACAGCCAATTTTTTCTGGCTCAGTTGTGGTGCAGGAGGACATGATGCAAAGGCAGTTTGGCAGCATTAATGCTGGAACTGCAAAGTGGGTGGCTTCTCATTGGCAAGTACTCTCACTTCTCCTGTTCCCTTGGCTTTCACCCTTCTCTGCTGAAGTGAAGAGGCACTGGCATCTCACCATCATTTCACTGTGCTTTTCAAATGGCTTTCCCCTCTCATTGTGGAACCCCAATTTGAATTTAATCAGGCACAGCATAAAGCACATTTGAAGGCTTACGCTGTGATGATAGGTGCAACAAATAAGCAGTTCTTTTCTGCATTTATTGCATCCACAAGTTGATGGTTTGCTGAGTTGTTTCAAGTTGTAAGGGGGCTGACTCTTTTCCTCAGAGGCTTCTTGTAACACTTTCAATTAGAATATTGCAGATAAAATCTCTCCTGTTTAGGGTGTTCTAGATGCTGCCTTTAATACAGAGTAAACTATGAGGGTGTCTAGTAACTCCTGTTAAATTAGTGGAATAAATTAGTTTCAATTAATTTCAATTAGTGATACCCAAGGATGCGGACAGGCTAAGTGTATATCTCACCATTGTCCTCTGGATCCTTGCCCAACCTGCTCATAACGTTTAGCCAGGAAGTTATTAGAGACTTCTTAATAACTCCCTGAGGAAGAGCAGGAAGACTCCATGTTTTAAAAAGGACATTGTTAGCCATTCTATAAGGAAACCTGTCCTGAATCCCTCAGAGATGGGCAACTATAGACCAGTCACTAACCTACTGGGTTGGGTTAGTGACTGGTCTATTGGGTTGGGTAAGATGATTGGGACAGCAGTGCTTTCTCACTGTAGACAATTCTGGAGGAAGCAGATTATCTTGATCCATTTTAATGTGGCTTCAGGGAGGTCTATGGGATTGGCTTAATGGAGATCTTTGCTGGGGACGGACAGAGAGATTGTCACTCTATTGGTTTCTGTTAATCTGTCAGTAACTTTTGATACCATTGACCATGGTTTTGGATCACCTTACATATCAGGGAAGAGGAGGATTCCATTCATATCTTTCAAGTAGATTTCAGATGGTAGTATTTGTAGACAGTTGCTCTTCAAAATGTTAGCTATCCTATGGTATCCCTTGGGACTCAGTTCTGCTTCCATTGCTTTTCAACATCTATGTGAAACCCCTAATAGAAATCATCAGGAGATTTGTAGCTGGAAGCCATCACTAGTCTGATGATACCCAAATCTAGTTCTATGCAATATCTTCAGGAAACAGTATGGCTCCCCTGAATGTCTGCCAGCCAGCAGTCAATGATGGGCTGGATGAGAGATAATAAATTGAAACCAAATCCAGACAAGATGAAAATAGTCATTATGAGGAGCCTTAATTCTGGAGAGGTGGTAGATCTAATTGCCTTAAGTGGCATTATCCCAGAAGAAGAAGTTTGGGAGATAGAGCATGTTCTAGACCTTTAATTCTCTCTAGTTTCCCTGATTGAGACAACAGCCAGAAATGCTTTTTGTCAGCTTCAGTGATTATGCTAACAGTGTCCCTTTCTGGAAGGGATCTTAGAAGTGTGGAACATATGCTAATAATCTCCAAGTATCCTTTGTGCCTGGAATTTTCAGGTGGTACAAAGGTCAGCAGTCAGGTTGGTCTTCAGAAGGATGTGACAAGACCATATTAAACTGGAAGTTACAGCTTTACACTGACTACCAATTCATTTCTAGTAGTTCAGTTCAAACTACAAAGTGCTGGTCATTATCTTGAAAGCCTAGCCAGCTTAGGTTCAGGTTATTTGAGAGAATGTCTCCTTCTATATGAACCTCCATGCTTATACTGAGGAGATTCACCTACGGTTGCTGTGTTCTTGTCTGGCAGTGAATGGGGATTGGGCATTCTCTGTTGCCTCTCCAATTTTGGGATGTACACTCCTTACAGAATTGAGAGACATTTTTATTACCCTTTAAATGGCTTTCAAGGCATTTTTTTTAAAAAAAACTGTAAGCCACCCTGAGTTTCTGTGATTTGGTAGCCTTCTATATCCAATTAAAAAAAAAAGATTTTGTGCAGGGTTTTAACTGCTAATTTTAATTGATAACATTTATTTGTTTGTTTGTTTGTTTGTTTATTTATTTATTTAGTATGCCGCCCATCTCCCCCAACGGGTGACTCTGGGTGGCTCACAATTAAAATCAAAAACCCATGAACAATGAAAAAATATTACATAAATAATTAAAATTAATTAATCCATTAGAAAGTCAAACTGTAAAACAAACCCTATACATAAATACTAAAAACATTCAAGATGACTGGGGGCAAAATCAATTACCCCACAAGTCACTTCCACTGATGCAACCCCCCATCTGGCTCCCAGGCCTTCTGGCATAGCCAGGATTTCATGCTTTTCCTAAAGGCCATGAGAGTGGGGGCACACCGTACCTTGGGAGGTAGGTTGTTCCATAGAGCAGGGGCCACCGCAGAAAAGACCCAAGTTGAAAATCCTTGACTGGTGGGGTCTGCAACATGCCCCTTCTGCCAGACTGAGTGGGGCAGGCTGATATAACAGGGAAGAGATGGCTCCTCAGATAACCTGGTCCTGTGCCATGAAGGGCTTTAAAGGTGATAACCAACACCTTGAATTGGTTGTTGTTGTTGTTGGACCCGGAAGCAAACTGGCAACCAATGTAGTTTGCATAACAGCGGTGTTATATGTGCCCCCCAGGGGAATTCAGAACTGTCCATGCCACCGCATTCTGCGCCAGCTGTAGCTTCCGGATACTCTTCAACGGTTAAATAAAAAAAAAAAACTATTTTTTATTACATTATTTTAAATGTGTTTTTACTGTAAATTGCTGAGAGACTTTGGTAGATGGTCTGTCAATTCAATCAATCAATCATGCAATCAATCAATCAATCAATCAAACAACGGAGCAAGGCAACCCTGGGAATGGAGGTGCACAGGGCTGGCTGGATGTCACTCTTTCTGCTCCCCAGTTTATCAGCTGAAGAAAGTACTAGCTGGTCTGCGGGAAGTACTACTGATTGTTGCAAGGACAGTAACTGTGAAGACATTTGCTTTGGAAAGTTTAGGGGAGAAGCTAGCAGTTATTGGAAGTGCTTTAACCTGGTGGTTTTATTTTTATCCCAGGTAAATTATTCTTTCAGTTAGACTTCTCTGTTCTTACTTTCTCTTGTGAACATTCTACATTTTCCTGTTTTTCGTTCTGTCACACACTCTCTATGTGAAGAGGAATGAAATAAAAAAGGGAAACAATGTGGAAGCTGATTTGCTTATCAGGGCAATCAAGTTACATTGCCTGCAAATGTGCATTTGATTTATTATGTTTACCTACCTGATGGTGAGTTCAAGCTATTTAAATCATTTTAAAAAAAAAACCCGAGTGCTTGTAGCTTCTTTTTCCCCTTCAACAAGCCCCATATACATGTACGAACATGAACGAACACCATTTTGTTCTTTCTACCTGATCATCTTTCTGTGACTGTTTTTTATGAGTTTGAAATGATTGAATGGCCAGGTTTAAATTACATTCTGTACTTGAGATCACAGTGGGCAACTTAATTCACTAGCTTCCAGGCAACTCTCAAATTTATAAACATGGCTCGTTTATTACAGTAGTGGCATGCAGCTCAGAGATATATACCGGCAAAGCAACACACATCAAATTATTGCAAGGATAATCGGTCCTTGAATAATATCTCCAATAATTTAGGAAAAGACAGTTGATTCCATCTCTCTCCAGGTGCTCCCACCTTTGACTTCCTTTGCAAAGGAAACAAATCTGATGGCAAAACAAATCCTGCATGTGATTATTCATGGTTCATGGTATTTTGCTCATAATGTTAATGTCTATTTTTAAAAAAATTATTTTTACATAATATTCCTGCTGTTAGTACCAGAGATGTCCATAGGCTGTGGTCAGAAAGTCAAGATGGTGGCTGCAGAGGGCATAGAAAATACCCTTGATGGACAGTGGAAAGATCTGTTACCAAGGCAATGATCAGACAAGCACAGATTGAGTCCATTCCAAGAAACTAACTTGAGAAAAAAACTCAGACAACCCACCCCCCGAATTCTCATGAAGATAAAAGAGGGAGGAGGGGTAACACATTTAGACTTGCAAGAGTCTGTTACTATAGCTGTTCTAATAAAAGTAGTTTTAGATCTATATGGCATTGGTTTCTTAGTCCGGTCTGCCCTGTAGGACTAACAGCGGCTGCAATAGTGAGATTGAAGCTCTGCCTTGTACCATCTTGACCTTTTTACCATCTCCAGCAGACACCCCGAATCAGTATCTTGTTTCTATTGTTCAAACAGCAAATTAGGAATTGCCATATGTTCTTTCTGACATACAGGATAATTGAAGTGGACATGTTATGGTTGAGATCAACACCAATAGAATATATTTATCTTCTTTCTCCTTCTCCTTCTCCTTCTCTCCTTCATTCATTCTTTCTTTTTCTTCCCCCAGTCTCACCACCCACTCTCATCTTGTCATGCATCTCAAAAATTCATGGAAAGGAGGACAGGGCTGTAGAACAGGCTAGAATTTGTTTGCTCACTTAAATCTTGCCCATGGCTTTGTGCCATCCTCATGCAGTGATGAATTTTAAATGCCAAAATAGGGTGAGGGGCTTCAGATTTAATGATTCAGAAAGCCTAATAACTCTTGCTGGAGTTCATATACTTTCCCTGTACTCCCTTTACCTCCAAATTGATATAGATCCCAACAGCAGAGATTTTTTTCCCCTTCTGAATTATTTAGAGTTTTTGTGTGCAACGTTTTACTGACTTTCTTCTTCCTGTCAAGCCATTCCGCATCTCATAACTTTCAGTAGCTCTGCTGCAGCTTATTAAAGATGGTGTGTTGTTGTGTTTTGTTTTACAACAGCCCAGCCATTGTGGGGGTGGAAATAAATGAGGGTAAAAAAATTACACTCTGCAAAGTTTTGAGCATTTTTTTTCCTGCTAAACATCCTCAGTCATTGCATTCCTATCTCCTGCAGTGAGCTGCATTTAAATAAGACAGTAATTACATGCTTCAAAGACCCATCATTATAATACAAACACAAGAGACACACATCACTTAAATGAAGAAAAGATGAATAACAACAGAAAAACGACTTCAAAGTGTTCTTAGAATTCTTGTCTTCCTTTAAGGAGCTCATTCAAACTAAAGAACTTGTCCGAATTAAGTCTAATGCTCCAATGTTCAGGCTGTGGGCAGCACAGTGAGTATCTGCAACTCTTGATGATCATGTTCTCATTCTCATTGGACACCGGTATAGATAGCTGCGGCTCCATCAAAGCCATCAAAGAACACTTTGACATGTTCAGACCATTATTTTCAGTGGTATTTAAAATGCTATGCATCAAACCAGCCATTGATTGATCTTCCACTTCCAAAAGTCCTCAAAGGACTCCTGCATATTTATGCTCACCCAGATAATTTGATACATAGCATATCATCTGGTTGAGCTATTCTGTCCTACCAATATCTTGGGTAAACACAGAGGGGGGGGGGGGAAGCTTTCTTTATATATTTTTTATGACTCCATCCCTGACAGAGTTAGAAAGAATGCTGTTCATTCTTTGTTCATTGTTTCAGGACTCAGGTGCTTGTTCCACCCTTCATAGTCAATAACTTTCCAGCATAGGACTGTATTTTGCAAGAAGTCTAATAACCAAGAGAAAAAGGGGTTGTGTTGAAGACATACAATGCTCTCTATGATCCCCAAATGTCAGGTTAGAAGGAGCCAAGATCAGTGTGGTAGTGATAATTCTATCAAACACTTCTTCCAAAAGTTCCCCTCTCTTTGGACAGCTCTTTCTAGATTCTTTGTCAGTGTGTTCTATGAGTGCCACTGCTCAAGAATCATGAACTAGTGGAGGTGGGCATCTGAGGCTTCATGAGTCACAATTTTGCTCTTTACATGAGGGCATGAGCACAACCATGACTTTCTCCTCCCCTCTGGCTGCATAAGTGGAGCCTTGAGTTAAGGTCCTCCCCCACTTCACCACAGCTTTGCTGATCTCCTATACTGAGTCTCAGCATGCAGTGTGCCATGGACCTGGAAGTTTCCTGTCCCACTTAGAGACCCTTTCCCATGTGTATGGTCAGAGTTGGACTGAAAGGGAGACATGCTAGGCAGGGACTGCCCTGTGAGCAGCCAAGGAAAGCTTTACGAAGAATGTGGAGCCATCCACCCACTGGTTGTTGGGTGGTGATGGCCGCATCTGTTGGATTGATCTCATGCCAGACTCACTGGATTGTAGCTACACCACTGTCATTGTTTAATTATGAAATTTATTGAAACTTCCTTTATTAAAGAAAACACAGCGGTTTTGCTTTAAGGTCCTTTGATTGTCTAGACAACTTTTGCATGATGTAGTCAATGTCCACTACTACTACTACTTAACAATTATATATAGCAATTTCAAGTGTGAAAGCACTTTAAATGCACAATCAAGTGATAAGCCTGATAACATTATCACTATTCTGTATACTGCAGGTACAAGAAGCTGAGATAGAGACCTGCTATACTCTTTGTATTAAGCTATGGTTTGTTTAATAATTCCTTGTAGAATAAATCTGACTTTTCTGGATTCATACAAAACATGAAACTATTATCAAGATCTCCAGAGCAAAATGGTTGGGTTCATACAACACATTAAGCCAAAACAGTCATAAACCATACTATGACTTAGTATATTGCTTGAAAAAAGTGAGAGGACCTTGCTTGGCTCAGGGAGGAGACAAGTTCTGAACTAAAAACAAGTATGTAATTAGATGTATAAATCACATTTTATGTATTTGTTTCAACCACAGTTTGTTGAACAAATTACATGGTTAGGAGCACCATACCTGGGCTGCAAAATCCAGACAACTACAGGATGGCAGTAAGGATACTCTTAACTCTTTTCTGTCCTATAGTGGTTGTGAAGACTTTTGTAGTGTAAATATAGTACCCTTAACAATGCTTGACTTCCCATATAATGAGCCATAAGCTGTAGTTTTCATCCCACAATGACAGGATTCATTTGGGTAATCATGGTAAATCAAATCAGATCATGGTAAATCAAATCAAGCTACATTTTGGTGTACTGCAATGTGTGACCCCAGTCAATAATTTGTGGCTTAGCCTCTTTAGCTATCATGCTACACTAGGTCTCATGCAAATATTCTTTCAAGAATGATAGGTTAAGGGGGCATAAAGCTTTTAATTACTTAACCTGCTTTTTCAAAATTAGAAGAGAATCATATTTTCTTCTTTTTCTTTGTTTCCATCTGAGTTTGTTATATCTACCATCTTTGTTCTTTTTGTTTTATGTTGTTTTCTGTTTTTAATGTTTTTTACAATTTGTAAACCGCCCAGAGTCACTGGGAGTTGGCCTGCATATACATGAAAGAAAGAAAGAAAGAAAGAAAGAAAGAAAGAAAGAAAGAAAGAAAGAAAGAAAGAAAGAAAGAAAGAACTATGGTGTATACAGAGTAGGGATACAACAACCTCCTGCCACATTCAATTGTGGTAGCAGCACAATTTTGGAAAGACATTGGGGCCAAGTACAAGGCTTTGAAGGTGGCATGTAGGAAAGTGACGTATTCTGGGCTGAAAAAGGGCCAAGTACAAGACAGCAACAAAGAGATACGGAAACCTCTCATTCTTTGCTATCACCTAGTGATTGTCCCTGGTTTTGCAGCCCAGATGTGGTAACCCTTAGCATGTGCTTTTGGGGAGAGAGGTTGCCCAGCCTAGGATAAATGCAAACCTTTCTTTGTTAAGAGTGAATGGTGAGTAGTGGATGGTGAATGATGAGTTGGTTGAATATTAAGATCTGCATGGATTCTGGCCTGAGTTCTGTGGCATAACATAATAGTCTTATTTAAGCAACACCTACCATAGTCTATAAGGGTTATTTTTTTTAACAGCTATATCAACTTTCCACAAGCTGATGTCATCCAGATGTTCTATAACTATGGTGATCATATTTTCTTGGAAAAAAGCAAAGGACAAACCTGCAAAAGGGGCAAATCTGAAAGAGGTTCATCAGGATAAAAAATTTTTAATTGTTTATGTTTATAACTTTGCTTTACAAAGGAAAATTCAAGAGCAAGACTTTACAAAACCACATATTCTAATAAAAATATCTAAAATCAAACAGTGTATGTATTTTTTTTTTAAAAAAAGACAATTCAATTTCCATATTTTTCACATGAGTGTGAAAGACTGTGCATTAAGTGGTACCATTGGTACGACAAAAGTTTAATCACCAAAATAAAGGACAAAAATGAGTTTTTGAAAAATAAATAAATCTAAAGGACAGCTTTCTGAAATAAAGGACTGTCCTTTATAATAAAGGATGTATGGTCACTGTAGTTAAAGCCCATTTGGCAGATACAAGGTTAGGGAAGACTGTGCAACTGACATTTTTTATTTATATGAAATGAAAATATTATGGCCCAGCAACTGGTTAATATTAATTTTTTTCTGACTGCTCCCATATTTTCTTTAATGCTCCTAGTAACTGCATCTTCTACATATAACTGTAAAATAAAATTTGAAAATAAAAGTGATAAAGCTGCAGGCACAAAAGTAGCTGATTATTCTGTTGCTCAAAGGCCGAGGCATTTAATCTACTTCACTGGAGAAGAATATGCCCTGGCAAAAGTGTTAAAGCTCCAGCATAAAGTGAATACCATAAAAACTGTCAAGCAGCCGAACTACATTGGTAGTTGAGAATATGTTCTCAGAACTATATATCAATGACTGTAATGCTTCTTTTTTCTCTGTTCTTGCCTTCCACACCACCTGTAAAAGCATGGCATTATTAGTTACATACATTATCTTGCGCAAGCAACAAGGGAATACCCAGTAACTAACGTAACTATCGAATAGCAAAGCTAATCTCTCCTGGCAAGACTTTCTCCGAGCAATTAACCCTTCTTTTCTGCATTTAAAAAAAAAAAAATCTTTAAAGGAACTGTATTCCACTTCTGGTCAGTGCGGGCATTTTTCCTTCTTCTTCTTCTTCTTCTTCTTCTTCTTCTTCTTCTTCTTCTTCTTCTTCTTCTTCTTCTTCTTCTTCTTCTTCTTCTTCTTCTTCTTCTTCTTTTTGAAGAGGAGTGTTTAGAATGAAGTAAATGGCAGCTTAATTATACACCTGCAGCTTTCCTGAACCCACAACTATGGAAGGAGCATTTTGCTGACGAGTTGGTACCAGTTCGGTGCTCCCAATCTCTAATCCTCATAATCTCTGATAGAATTAGTGGATTAATTTAATGCACCCATTTTCCTCACTAAATAGTAGAAGGTTTATCAATTCAGGCTTTCATGACCAGCATCAATCCTTTGGTGGTAAACTTCTAGGCTAATAGGCCATGGTCTAATTATCTGGTATGTAAAAAGCAGTAGTTTGTTTCAGAGACCAATAAAAAATTAGCTCCTTTCAAACTTCTTCAAATCAGACCAATTACATATTTACCTAGATGAAGAACCAATCAGAAACTGGTTTTCCAGAATTCCAGGGACATGGTCCAATTAGAGATTAGTTCTGTTACAAATACAAGAGTTCAGTCAGTTCCTGCTCAGTTGTCTGTGAGCTGCTAAGAAGTGCGATACAGAGCAGATCACTTTTACCTCTGAAGATGCCAGCCACAGTTGCTGCTGTAATATCAGGATACCACATAACTACAATTAACCTCACTTACTGACTGCCTTGTTCAGTGACTGTTCAAAGTTATGATGGGGCTGAAAACATAACTGCAATCACTGCCTGCATTTATGAACTTTGCAGTGTCCCTTAGTAACATGATTGCCATTACGCATTGTCAATACGCATTGTCCTGTGCCTGACCCCTTTTTTTCTTCTTGCCCCCTCTCACAGAGCAGAGAGATTGGAGAGGAAGGGATTACAAGAAAGTAAGCAGGCATACAATGGGAAATACACATCAAAAGGAATGCATTGGTACTGGCAGCCCTGAGCATGCTCAGGAAACAGTCAATGTATTCCCCCTTGTGTGCCTGCTTACTCTCTTGTAAACCCTTCCTCTCCAATCTCTCTGCCCTGTGTGAAGGGGACAGAAAAATAAACAGTCTCTTTAGGCAATCTCACCTATGCCTGATCTGTTTTTTTTCTCTGCACCCCCTTGCAGAGCAGGAAGATTGGAGAGGAAGGGATTACAAGACAGTAAGCAGGCACACAATGGAGAATACACATAAAAAAGAATGCAGTGGCACCAGCCATACATTCATGGCTGCTGGTGCCACTGCATTCTTTTCTATGTGTATTCTCCATTGTGTGCCTGCTTACTGTCTTGTAGTCTCTTTCTCTTCAATGAATATAAATACAAACATTAATTCCCTGCTTGCTAATTATCTCAGTGCCAGGGTGAGCATTCCAAAGGGTGGGGGAGTGGGGAAAAAGGAAAGTGCAATTGCAGTCACATGATTTCCCACTTAGCAACCACTTCACTTAACAACCAAGCTGCTGGTCCCAATTGTGGTCACTAAACAAAAACTACCTGTAGTCCATAGCCTATTAGCCTGGAAGCTCATCATCATTGGAGTAGCAGGTTTGCTCATTTCAGAATGCAGAATATGATTTGTAGAGAAATGCAGCACATCAAATTGCAGTCAGTAACTCCTGTCTCCAGTACTTGGGAGCATATAACCATTGTATTGCAGATTCTGTGATGGGGCAGTATTACTGACAGCATAGATATGATAATGCTAATTCTAAATTAAATTTTAAATAAATAATGTGTTATTTTACTTCTGTTCTGGCATGACTCTCAAGACAAAAATAGCTAAATATCCTATCCTGCTATATGCCAACACTAATGCGATGGATCTTTGGCAGAGTCAAAGGTGCACCCCCTCTTTCACTGGTGGGCCTGGAAGAGTTTAAATAGTGATGGTTTATTATTCATTTGTTTCCGGCTCTGAGGATGTCAAGCAGGATCCACAGTAGAAGGAACTGACCAAGTTAACCTAAGTATTCCGAGCAAGGATCTTGTGTCATAACGTCCTTACTGTAATGGTTAATCTAGCCCTGGCAAAGCTGACCAGCTGTGTTTTCTAGAAATTATTTTTTTGCCTCAACTCTTAAGACAACAGGACAACAGCTGGCTTAGTATGAGATGCAATGAGACAAAGAAGAATGGAAGAGTTTCTTCCAAGCTGTCTGCATCTTCTCACATATTCAATTGAAACAATCATTCAGCTGTAACTGTATGACCCATTCCAGTAATGAAATGTTCATGCCAGACTGTGGAAATGCAAAATACACACCCTGCAGAAAAATGTGGTTAGTATAGGCCGAAAAGGCAGATGCTGGTGAATGTTAACAAAAAGGAGGGAAGGCAGCCAACTCTTCAGGTGGTTGATTTATCTTACATTTAATACTGCCTTCGTGATGGATTTTGGTCTTTCATGTCACGTTTGTCCAGGCCTTGATTAAGCAATGAATATTGGAAGGATTCATGTCCCTGTTCAGTCATGCAACTTATCAGTTAGTTTGCATCTTTGGGCTAATCTATTTCACAGGGTCATTACAAGGATCAGACAGAGGATTCCATGTTTGCTTTCTTGGACTCTGTAGGTGAAGGCAAGATACAATTATGATCAACAAATTAAATAAAAGATGGCAAAAGCTAACCAAAACATTTAACAGATGTGCTTGCATGTCACGGTAAGCTAGAATTTCAGAGAAATTGCTTCCCAAAATGAATCAGAGTGCTCATTCACATTTGATTCCTTCTGACAGTAGGAACAAATAAAGTTTGCTGAAAGCCCCTTTCATGGTCTGCTGGTTGAGATCCCTAATTTGTAGGTCTCCTAACAAGCCAGAGTCATAGGTTGTTCCTAGCTTCTGGTCTCTGGCTTGCTGAAAACAACTGGTCAGAGAACCTATTAAAGACAAAATATTAAACTAATTAAACAAATGATGGAAGAAACTTCAGAGATTGGTTTAATCTCAATGACAGGAAGAACCAAATGTGTTTGGTTCCAAATGTAACCAAGCTAAATTTTTTTTAGAAAATTCTAGCTTAATGTGAAATGTGAATCCTCACAGTACTTGCTTTACATTTTCATGCTAGACAGGAAAGTTAGCTCCCCAGAGTTATTTCCTAACTATTTGGAATGAATTTATAAATTTATTTATTTATCTTATTTATAAATCAGATTTATACACTGCCCATTTCACTAGCCGGCTCACAAGTAAAAAACAAAAACATTTAAAAACTACAAAACACAATAAAAGACTACAGTCAAAGTTAAAAGACAGAGAGAACAGCCTCAAGGCACCAGCCACCTCCAATGTCGGGAGCCCTCACTGGATCCCCAAGCTAGTCGGCAGAGCTAGGTCTTAAGGCTCTTCCAGAAGACCAGAAGAGTGGGGGCCAACCTCACCCCAGGGGGCAAGATATTCCACAGGGTAGGGGCAATGGCAGAAAAGGCTCTCCTCCCAGAGCCTGCCAGTCGAAATTCTCTAACCAATGGGGTCCACAACATGCTCTTCCTGCCAGACCAGGTGGGATGGGTCAATGTAACCGGGACAAGGCAGTTCCTCAGGTAACCTAAGCCCATGCCATGAAAGGCTTTAAATAATATTTCTTATTCTTTTTTCTGATTTAATATTTCAGTTACAGATATTCAGAGATGGGAAACCTCTTCCTTCAATAAATAGTGTTTGCCCTGCCTTGTTTCTCCTCCAGAGTTAGGAAGTTCCATTTAGAGCTGGAATTATATGTGGTATAGGGCCTTGCCAAGGAAGATTTGCTTGAAGTAACTGATTGGATCTATTTTGCTACATTCACAACCAATTCATACATATGTCATTTCATTACCCACCACTTGATGAGTCTCAGTAACATATGAAGTGATGTGTTGCAAAGTATTCTGCCTTCTTCTGGTATGTATTTTTGCTTTCCCAATCTATAGCCATGCATTCTTTGGTGACCTCCTATCCAAGAAGAACCAGAACTAATTCTACTTACCTTCCGGGCCCAGCCCAAATCGATCAGTGCTACCACCAGCTAAGGCCCTTTGCTTCAAGCATCTGTTTATGGCTTGCAGGATGCTTTTTTTTAAACCAAAATTTAAAACAAATCCTACTTGACCTTGTCGATTAACCTCAACTTTCCTCCTTTTTAGTTGTCATGCCAAAGATACTTCTTCCAGATTAAACCAGCTCTCATAATAATAATTAATGTTCTAATTATTCTTCCAGGTGAGACTACTCTGGTTCTCCAAAGGTATATTTGGAATGAGATTTTCAGAATCCTTTCAACATGACCAGTGGAGGTCCTGGAATGTATAATCTAATGCATCTGGTGTGCATCAAATTAGAGAAGGCTAGACTGTTTCAACGTACTTGTAAATGCAGCTGCCTCTGAAATGCATTTGGAAATCGCATTTGGTGCAACATGCTGCTACTAGCTCATTGGTTGGATTAAGAATTTGATACACATTACTCCTACATTCCCTGATCCAAGCTGATTACCTATTATTCTTGGACTCAGATCAAGGTATCAGTATTGACTTTGAAAACCCTAAACGATTTGTGAATTAAACACCTGAATGCCTGACCTCTTTCATATATTCTGCATATGCTCAGTCCAACATTGAAACCCTAGGCTTACAGGTGTTTTAAGGCATTGATTTAATCTTCCGCCTTCCAACTCCTGAACCCCTTTTAAAAAGTCAGGTGTACTTTAGATGCTGAGCCAGCCCACTTTGGGAGTGTAATCTCCACAGGGCTGCACAAAGCTGAGAGCCATCCTAAAACAGGCTGACACTGTGCATTTCTGATCCAAGCCTTTACTCAGTTTCATTGCCAAGTAAGATTCTGTATGTATGTGTGTATATATTTTGTCAATTTATATTGCTGCCCCTACCACAATTACAACTCTGGTGGCAAACATAGGATCCAAACCAGAACAACCATGCATCAAATAAATAAATAATAATATTAACAAAAACAAAATAATAGACAATGGCATCTGAGGACAATCTAATACAATCCATATGGCCATACTTATAACACATTGGCAGACTCCCTCCCTCCAGACACCAGGCCCAAGGGAACATCCAGGTCTTTAATGACTCCAAAATGGCAGCAATGTTGGAGCCAAACAAATTGCTGAGGGTATGGCATTCCAGAGGGCAGGCCCTGCAATAAAGAAGATTTGCTTCCTGGGCTGTTCCAGATGTTATTGTTTAACAGATGGGACCCACAGCATGCCCAACCTGCCAGATCTCCAAAGGATAGTGAACCTGAAGGTAATCAGATCTGTCCATGGCAACAGACTTACGTTAATGTCCTCCATGACTGTATCATGTCACAGCTGCACTGAGACAAAAACCAGATTCAATGTGCACTGGAATGCAGTCAATCATTGATGGCCTGGATCAGGTCCATGGTTACCATGAAGGCCATGGACTCCTGAGCCACCCTGGATTCAACACCACCAATAGCAAATTGAAATCCCTAAGCACCAATAGCTTTAGGGAGTCTATTGCCAGCCCCACAATGGAATTCAGCAGCTCAGGCAGGGATGATGCTGAATAGCAGGGAGGGCAGGATTCCAGCAACAAATCCCACTGTTCTGTAGAGCCCAACTTCAATCAGAGGGTTTCACATCTGGTTATCTGCAGGGCACAGCCTCTGAGAGCTTTCAAAGATTCACTGATGACCATAGTGCCCCCCCCATCCTCACCCCTCTGGTTTCTTGACTGATGGCAAACCTGAAACCCAGGTGGACACAACTCCTAGGGCTGGCCAGGTCTTGGTAATATTTATTGATTCAATTTATATAGCCTCCCATCTCACATATGTATATGCCAGGTTTGGCCCCCTCATCCATGATAAGTTCATGACTGAATGCAGCCTTGTTATAAGCTGGCCTGGCATTTAAAAGCAGCAGCCTTCTCAGCTCCCCCAATCCACTTCTATCCCTTGTTCCCTCCTCCCAGACCAAGGCACACATTTGCCAATGGCCCCCCCATACCACACATCAACAACCAAGTCCCCAACAACCCACTGTCTTCACAAGGCACCCAACCATTCCTGGCCACTCTTACCCAAGCACCCAATGGCCTCTAAGGGGCCGAACACCCATGGGGGAAGCAGTCAAAACCTCACCAGCCACACACATACACACAAATGGGGGGGGTCACACCACCAAAAGACTAGGGTAGCACCACCCTCCTAGAACCAGGGCCTTGGAGCCCAGCACAGAGCAGAGATAAAAAACCAGGCCCACCAGGGACCTTCAAGGTGGCAAAGGAGGTCCTAAATGATATGTGACACTCCAGCCAAGCATTGCCAGCATCGTGCAGCCTCCTCCAGCCCCTCCCCAGAACAGTCCTCTGAAGCCTTCCCTAGTGGGATAATAATGCTTTATTCCTAAACTAAGATATTTCTGTTTAAAATTCAAAACTTACTATAGCTCCAACTAAAGTATGCAAGTTAACTCTACATGCATGTTATGCAGGGCTGGGGGATGCATGTATGAACCCCCCCCCCAATATCCTTGTACACACAGTTTCTTGCAAAATCTTAGTATACTTAGTGTAGAGATCTGAAAAGGAGCTGGAAGTGTATGCAGATGAAGATCCAGTCTGACATGGCTTTCCTAATATCTGCTTCCAGTTCAGACTTTAGGCCAACTTTCAACACTATTCTGTTCCAGCTTTTGAAGAAACCTAGTTTGGAATGTAAAAAATATTCACGCAAATTTCATTGGGAACCAGTTTGGGTTTTCTGCTGTTACTATATATTGCATCAAAAAGCAGCATCAGGTTATGTCCATTAGAATTAACATTTCTCCCAAAAATCTACCAAAAATTATGTGCCAAAAAAAAAGGGGTGTGTGTGAAAATTATACAGTATTGAGAATCACAAAGATGATCTTGGAGAAGGAATCCAGAGGTCATTAGGGGAACATCAGGTTCAGAAGGTGGGTGGAAGAGTGTTGCAAAGAGACTCAGACTAGCCACCCCCCCCAACACACACACACTCCTGGGGGAGTAAGAGGGAGGGGAGAGAAGTTATGGGCAGACTGGCAAGATTCTGTAATTATCTCAATAAAGTGCAGTTCTAGTCATCCTATGGAGTCTGTTTCCTGATCTGGTCTACCTTGAAGGGCTTGAAATGTAAAGAGAAAAAGTTGTCAACATGATAGATGCTGAGGTCAAAGATCTTACAGCAAAGGTGGTGTGAGAGAATTTGCATTTGAAAGACCTGTGTGAGGGAAACGTACCTATCAAAAATTGGTAGAGATATTTGCATTAAAAATGAGTTCCTAAGCAATTTACATCAACAGTTACACAAATTAAGGTAAGGTAAATATAGAGCATTTGTACATTAGGAGCGGTTTCTACCAACAAATGGTTGTGAATTTTTCTGCTAATTGTTAATAAAGCAATTCATCGGAAAAAAAAATGCTGGGCAAATCCACATTCTTACCAAGAGAGGCAGACTGGACAGGGTTTGTAGTTGTTCATTCTTGGGCTGATGTTGCTCCTCAACAAAAGCATAAAACTGTCTGTCATGCTGACAACATTATTGCAAGAAAAGATTCGGAAGGAAATCAAGATTCATGAATATGGCTAAAAAATGCATGTAATATGAAAGAGAAAAGCCACCAATTAACTGCTGCAAATAAGAACTACTCAGTTGGGGCTGAGAAAAGAAAATGCATAATGTCCTCTTTAATGATGTACTCTGCATGGAATTAGAAACACTTAGAGGAACCCTTGTGCCTCGTTTTCTGCCTGCATTTTATTTAAACAACTGACGGGCTTTAACGTTCCTCCCTTAAGGATTTGTCTTTAGTAAAATTGCATCCTGCAGAGAACACTAATCACACTGACATGTTCTCCAGAGAGGAAACCCATTTAGAAGCCTCCCTTGGAATGCCGGGTGCCTCCTGGTTTAATTTTGCATTAGTGTGCTGAGATCACAGGCATTATGCTGATCCAAGGATATTCACTGTCTGTCCTGTTCTGAAGTTAGCTGAGCCCCTCGATGGGCAAGGAGGATTAACAACAAGGATTTAGAGGGGCAAGAATGTGCCACTTTTCTGCCTAGCAGTAGGTAGGAAAAGAACTGGAAGGGAAGAGGAACAGGGACTGAAGATCAACATTAGAGTCATGCAGAACATTTTTTCTATCATTTCGCATTTAATAAAATGAAATTACTTTTGCAGTTTCTTATAAAAGAGGAGGAAGTGACATTTTTGCACTTATAGGATGGTTCATTTCTGTACAACAGACAAAAGACTCTTCAGTGATTCGTAACCACAAAGTGGAAGTCTTCCAAGGAACCTTCACAGGGATGGAAAGACTTGTAACAAACAACCAGATCAATAGCAATAAAACAGTGCAATCCAAAAACACCAAATAGAAGAACAGAAGCTTTATCTGGAACAAGGGGGACCCTGCGAGAAAGTGCCGGGCAGATTTTAGCACAGCACATTACTCAATATGGTGACGTCCCAGGAAAGTTTGAAATAAATAACAGTGGTTTTACTCACAAGTTGTTTGAATTAACCTTCTTTTCCTAACAAAATATTAATGCATTTCAAACAACCTTTTGTGTGTGTGTGTGTGTGTGTTTGTGTGTGTAGTTAAAAACAGACTTTTAAGTTTTGAAGTGACTCATGACATATTTTCATGGGAAAGGAAGAGGAATGAGTGGGAATCAAAGGACAATAATTTCTGTGGACATTTAATTCTGTTGATTCCATTGACTTATTCACAACTAAATATGCTGAAAAATGGAAGAGCTATTTCATGAAAGTCTTCTTTCTGGAATTACTGGGTCACATAATCAATTCTTGACTTATCATTCGCCAGCTGTAGTTGTCCTTATCACTGCTTTGTGCATGAATTTTCAACTTGGAATATGGGTTTGGCTTGAAACAGCTTCTGCCTGGTAACCAGCTTTCCCTGTTTGCTCCTTTTCTGCAAAGAATCCTTCCCCTATCTCATAAAATTAAGCTTACTTCTGAGAAGTGCAGGGGTAGCTGATGGTGAGAGGACTCCCTTGAGGTGGAATCTGCCTTGCTATCATCACCTTAGCTTTTGAGTACCTTTAAGTATTTAAAGCAAAGCTAATACAAACAAATATTTGTGATTCAGAGGAAGAGTTCACTAGTAACTCATTTCTCTTACTGAAATCAATGGAATTTTGAAAGCACCCAAGCACAAAGCTGTTGATGCAACTGTGCATAGTACTGCTTGTTAAATCATTATTTAAATCATTATTTAAAACAGGATCATTCCTGTAGTTATTCATGTTGTAGTAAAGCCAGGGCACCATTTTGGACAGTACATTCTTGGAGGCCAGCAATAAATGATAGTGGTGAAATGGAAGACAAATCTGTCTTTCGGTGTGAAAAAACGATTGTCCTTTGAATGTTGCAGAGCTACAGGTACAGCTTTCTTCTCCACTGGCCATTGCTGGTTGGATTGCTGGGAGATTTAATACAGCAAGATCTGGAGAGTCATTAATTCCCTGTCCCTAACCTAAGATAATCTGCTGCATTCAAGCACAGTGAAGGATGCTGCCTGTTCACGGATACTGAGGAAAGATTCAACCATCCACGCTGATCAAATGTGGCCCGTGGAGTTAGAAAAGGGACAGTGCCTTTTGTTTCAGGCAACAGAATGCCAAGAGTCCGCTCTGAATTAGTGTTCCTCTAAAAAATGGCTCCCTCAAGAGGTCTACCATCCTAACTGGAAAAAAATTGTAACGGTATCAAGCAACTAAACAACATGCTTTCCAGTTAAACCCAATGGCTGATTTGCATTTTTCCTTTCTATTCCTTTTTGGCACCCCTAGAAGCACATATCCAACCCCAATTTTAAGTTTCTTTTAGCCTTAGGGAGAAAAATGTTGTACACACTTGCACACAGAGACCAGAACACAAACTCTAGAAGCAAGCCAGAAAATGCGCATTGCTAACTGGGGAAATTAAATGTATTTTGGATTTAGATTGCTATATTTGTTTCCAAAATGTCATTGTCTTCAAGACTTGAAAATAAAACGACTGCTTATCATTACAAAAACTTTGCTAACTAAAAAGAAATTTCAGTTTTATAGTGTGCTACTTGGGCCCTGCTGTCTTTGTTATCTGAACCACCCATTTTCTCGATTAAAAGTTTAGGGTTTACTGCCTGGTAGATTTTACCACAGGAATATTTGCCTAAAGTGCAGTTTGAATGTAACTTTTCACAAATTTCTGCTCCTTTTTTCCCCCAAGTTCATTCAAGAAGCTTTCTTCCATGGACATCTTGGCTGCTCTCAAATAGCAAACAGACAGGAAGATATGAACAAAGAATCCAATTTCATGCGGAATTTGGTGGCAACTGAAACTGGCAATTATTCCTGTGATTGTTGCTGGGAGAAGAGCTTAGCTACAGAAGTCAATAATGCTTGAATGAAGCTTTTGGACTCCAAAAAGAGACATGAGGGGGAAGAGAAAGTTTTATGAAAATTTTCTTTTGTCACCTTTTGTGCACTTCTTACAGGTTATTCTGGCAATCTTATTGGTAATTACCTGCAGCTACTAACCTCTTTCTCAGAGCCACAGCAATGTTTACTATGCCACCATGTACATTCTTCTATGAGGTGCAGATAGTTATGGCAGCCGAAGCAGAGCATTAGTAGACTCTTCTCCCCCTTCCCCACTCTCCCTTCTTCATCCTTCCTATCTCAAATGTTGGGGTGCAGCTGGCTAATGTTGGTAATAAACTATCAAGTGTTAATGCACTCCATTATTGTGACCATTGTGGCTAGGTGTTATTTTTCCTCTCTCTTAACACAAGACAGTGCAACATGGCCTGCTCACTTTGTCTTTAGACACTGTCCCATTGCCAAATGGAGCTGATTGTGTGACATGATCATCAAGCCAGAACAGAGTGAGGGCAATGCTTCCAGATGTTATATAAGAGGAAAAGACAACCAACAGCAACACAGGTTGTGATCAACAGGTGGCGGAATTCATTCATCCTTTTCAGAAGGTTTTTTTTTTTAAAAAATGGCCATAGTAGGATTGGGCACTCTATGCACTCTGAGAAGAACATAGCAACCTATGGCTAATCTGGTTCATTCCAATAAACAAAGGATTTCTTGTTACTCATGAAGAAACTTTTTTTTTCTTTGTGCTTTTAATTCACTGCTGACTCCTGGTGACTGCCTGGACTGGTCCCTGCAGTTTTCTTGGCAACATTTTCAGAAGTGGGTTGCCCTTGCCTCCTTCCTAGGGCTGAGAGAAAATGACTGGCCCAAGGTCACCCAGATGGCTTTGTGCCTAAGGCGGGACTGCAACTCACAGTCTCCTGTTTTTTTAGCCTGGAGCCTTAACTTTGACTCTCACGTAGAAACGAATCCATCCTTATTTCAGAAATGTTTATTCCTAGGAATATTAACCAAATAAAACTCCTACCAGCCTTTCTCTAGAAGCCACAGTCTATCGCTTGTACATTTTCCATTTTATTTCAAATCCGTATAATTTTCAAGCTCTTGCCTTTAACTGAGTATATTTATTCAGTTTAGCTACAAGGTCCCAAACTGTCCTACTGTTTAAATGCATTTTAAATTTCTGCCATAAATATTTCTATTTTATTTCTTTCAATATTTGACACTATTTTATTGGTATTGTAAGTGGCCTTGATAACTTTTTAATGAAATATGGAATAGAAAGTTGTAAAAAAAAAAGAGCTTATAACTTTCCAGCAATTTGGTTCTGGTTTCTGAGGTAATTTAGGATGTACAAACAACACATATTTTTACTGGTCCATGAGGATACTTTTTTAATCCATTAAACGAATTCACATCTATTTCATTCCAAACTATCTCTAGCACATAGAACTTATGCAAGCAACATCTCTCTATGTATGGAAGCGTTAGCAGAAATTTGTGAAGAAACCTTCTTTAAATATATACAGTATTTCCATATGTTTGTGTACGTGTATGTGTGTGCGCACATTTCCCATCTCTGGATCTTTTTTAAAAATATGCATTTCCCAAGTGTGGGGTTGTTGTTTTTTAAATCTGAAATTTTCCTGCCTTTTTGACCCTGGACTATTTTGAAATAGAGTCTTCAACTCAAGGACAACTCCATTTGTAAATAAAAGTAAAATATTCTTGAGTCAACTTCAACTTCTGGTGACTTCACGGACACAGGCATGCCTTTTTCTTGCCATTGCTTTCTTAATTTTTAAAAAATACTTACTGGTTTAGTTGAGAGCCCTAATATTTCCTGAGGGTGTGCCATCCTGACCCTGCTTAGTTTCTAAGATGAGCCAGAGTTAGCCAGGCCAAACATGGATTCACCCATGGCACAGAGAGCAATGCAGAAATGCTCAAATCTTATTTTCCATCTTGTGTGACAGCGCCATTGTCTCTAAGCCTATTATCACATGAAAAATATAAATCAGTCAAACAATGTTTTCCTATCACTAACAAAAGAGGAAACACAGTCCTCACTTCCTTTACAACTTCATACTCAGTAGGACCTTCCCAATGGAGGCATGTGACTGGACAATTAAGTATTATTGGAAACCCAATAACTCTTAGTAAATCAAACCTTTTTATTTCTGCTTAACACCAGATGTTGAGAATAGTAATGAGCAATTCTGCCACAAGGACATTAAGCAAAGACTGGATGATCGCATGTTATGTAAACAAGTTTATTTTGGGACCTCGTAGGCTTTGCGTGCTGTACTTAAACTACATTTGTTCTGGTTCCATAATGATCCTTTGATTCCATCTAATAATGAGCAAAGGAGCATGCAGGGTGCAGAGTATGAGTAGTTTGTTTCCATAGGAATGAGCTGAAGCCACGTCTTCTATTAACAGCATCAAGCAGTTGCAAATGCTTGGTTAGAGTAATAGCACAAAATATAGGGGGGAAAAGTATAATCCAGTGGAATGAGAGACCAAAATGTTCAAAAGTGTTTCAACCTTTTCAGCTGAAAAGAAGAGAGTAAGAAGTATATAAAACCTAATAATTGTACTTAGGGGCATCCCAGGAAAACAGCTAGCAGTTGACAAAACAGTAACTTCTTTTCCCCACCTTGAATTGATTTGCACGGCTGTATTCAGTAGAAGATGGGCTTTAAATCACCTGGAATTGACTTGTGTATTCAGTACAGGATGTGCTGATGGCTGGTTGCTCAGGGACTAATTCAGAATTAGGGCTCTGCATAGACTGAAAATGATTCAGAAGAAGGGCTTTGGATCTTGTGACTGCAAGTGCAGCTTCTTTCTGCCATCCATTGAGGCAGCCCTGCCTTTTTTCAGGTTTTCACAAGAGTCTGTGAGATGCTAAAGCTTTAAGAGTCACTTCGATGAGTCAGTTCCTTAAATCAGCCATGTCTTTTTTTCAGGTTCACCTAAAACATGCAACTTCTGTAAAACAAACAAAACAGCAAAAGCTTCATACCATGTTTTCATCTTCCCCTCTGAAATATCCAAACTTGCGCAACTTCCTGTGAAACATCGCTACGGCCTGAAGTTATGTGTTACACAAAGATGTGTCAGTGTTAGGTTTTACTGCACACTGCATAAAAAGGGAGGAGGGACCCTTTTCTTAGGCAGAATGAGGCAACTGCCTATGGAGGCCAACAGGACCTCCTAAGCGGCCTCTGCCTAAGCTCTTTTGTTGGAGGGCAGAACAACATGATGCCACAAAGCTTATTTTGAGTTTTCAAAAGTACCCCATTGTCTTGTTTATAATGGAGAAAGCCAGCCATCAACTGTCAACCCAATGAACATCTGAACATCCTTTGCTCCAAGCAGTGGAACATCTTGCTGATATTTTGATATTGAGTTGATATTTTTCATTATTTATTTTCATTTATTTATTTCATTCATTATTGGTAATATTGATTCTTAGAAAGATTTAGGAAAAAGATTTCAAAAAATTAACAGAGAGTATATCAATTACTGTTTGCCAGAACAATAGTGAAGCCCCCATTTTTAGAGGGAAAATAACTCTGCATGTTGGGGACAAACAACAAAAGAAGCCTATTTTAGATGATGGTGATGACTATTATTCTGCTTGTGAACACCCAACATACTAGAACAGATGGTCTATTTGAGACACCAAAACCAACTGTTATATTTTCTCTTTTACCTCTCCCACCATATAGTCACAATCAAATTCAGAACCATCATGAATGCATTAAAATATATAGATGATATGCATACAAAGCGTAATTCAGATGTATCATTTCTGTGGAGAAGACATTTTTTTCCCCACTGTCAATATAGTTCAGATTTACTAAATGACTTTTAAGTTCTTTAATTATGAGAAAAGAGACAAAGTATTTCTAATCAGCCTTATTATAATGTCCATCGTTAACCTACAACATTCTTATAAGTATTTTTTTATTCCAAACCAAAAGGCTCCAAGTGCTTCAGCCATTATGTAAAGCCTGTGTAGCTTCCATATTAAAACTCAGAGTTATGCCCTTTCTGTAATCCACTGGGGACACCACAAACACTCTTGTGAAATGTGCTTCTAATTTCTCTCTTCAAGCTGAAGCCATTTTCAACCTGCATCTGAGAAACTCTGGGGTTGCCTGTACAGTCTTTTGTCCTCAGCTGCTTCGCCTTCAGATTCTTCTGGCTACATGGTGTCCTATGCAACAGGCAAACACCACAAAGTGTGTGAGGAAAAGCACCACAAAGCTACTCTTCCCCAATCTGATGCTCTAAAATGTGTTAGGGCCACAACTCCCAGAACTGGCCTCAGGAAATTTGAAGATTTGTAATCCAAACACAGCTGATGGGTACCAGCTTGGGGAAGGCTATAGTAAGCCAACAGGAATTTTGGATAACAATGTAGCAGAATAAGATATATAAAAAGCAACTCAACTTCCAATGCAAACATAAAATAGTTCAAATCAGAGCTGAGAGAGATAATGCTAATTTTAAACAAATGATTCTTTAATAACATGGCAGCTGCATTCCCCCAGAGTTTTAAAGATAAACAAACCAATTTACTTTTACATGGTGATGTGAATTACAATACAAGTTTATGTTTTTGAATGTCAAAAAACAAAGTAATGAAATAAAATAGGATAAATAAAATATTACATATTATTATATAGACAAGTAATTCCTAGAAGAATGGACCATGGATTTTTATCAGCTTTTAAAAAAACAACACTGGAAGAGACTAACATTTTCTTCAGGCTAATGGGTTTTTTTCCCCACTTGCAATGAAATTTGTACTGAAATAGGTAGGAGCATAGTTAGGCAATTCAAGCTACAGAGGGATATTATCCACATTGGCATAAGCAACTTAGAATTACATTTATACACAGACACACACAAACTCTCTCTCTTTCTCTCTCTCTCACACACACACATGCTACACATCTCTTATAAAATGCTGTCAACTGACATGATGCTTAACTGACTACTATAGATGAAATGTATAAGTTCTTACAACATACATAATACAAAGGAAACTATTTTCTGACTTGCAGATACACTATAGATGAAATCAGTTGCTTCAAAAAAAAAAGTTCTGGGATTTTGAGGATTCAAGTTCCTATTTCCATGTTATTTGGTTTAATTGCTCTACAATTCCCTTTTATTAGAACTTTTCATATGACTTTGAGAAAAAAAGGGGGGGGGACACTTTGAGATGCTGTCTGAGATCATTTTAAAATGTATGATATTGCCTTTCATTTTTCAGTGGCTTTTTCAGTTGTCCAATATTGGTGCCTTTTGGATTGAAGGAGCAATATCTGTGGAGTCCTTGGGGTTCTCTGAGCTTGGTTCTTTTCTTGCAAACGTTTCATTACCTGGCTAGGTTACATCTTCAGTGCTAAAATGGGAGGGGACTGAAGATGTTACCTAGCTGGGTAATGAAATGCTTGCAGGAAAAGAACCAAGCTCAGAGAACCCCAAGGACTCCACAGTTCAACCCTGAGCTACACATATTCGCCTCTATTGGGAGCAATATCTTTTAATGGAGCAGTATCTTTTCCAGCTATTCCTCACTCATTAGAAAGCTGAATAACTGTGCTTTAGACACATTATTTCTTTATTGCTAACAGGAAAGATTTGCAAGATGGAATCTCCCTATCCACCCAACTGCATATGACAAATGGAAAAATCTGGATAATTTTCAATTCTAGTTTTGAAGTTACTGATATTTCGCTGACAGGCTTTGAGTCGTATTAATCAACTGGCATTAGCCAGAATATTGGTTGCCATAAGAATTATTTACTTTGAACAGCTGTTGGATGGAATAGTAATTAAATACATGTTTAAAATGTTATAACTCACCTTTGTAATCCACTTTCAGGGAAGCACGTTAGTGAATTGTTTATCAGAAAGAGGGCTCCAAATGTGTCCAGCAGATTCTGGATTTATAGCAAATGTTTCAGTTTCAGCTGCAACTGTAGTTTAAAAATTGTGGTTTCTTATCTGACCTCATACTGTACTATTATGGTCTGACAGTTGAGTTTTGCAATTTTTTCTTTCTTCTTCCCACTTCTAGGTAATTTCCTCAGCACAAAAGCCATGTCAAATGAGTCTGCGAAAGAGGACAATCAAAAGCATCCTGGTGTAGCATTTATACATCATTTCAAAATGGCTGGACGTAAGAGAAAGTTGATTGCCTAGATTAAAAAAAAAAAAATCTGCTATCCGCTCTGGCCCTAAATGTTGCACGCCTGGGCTGTTAAGAGCATTTCCTAGTAAAGTGAATTAAATCTAGAGCTGTTCATAGCTAACTGTGGGTTTGCACAATTCATCTTTGAGCATTTGGAATGGGATTTAGGTTCCTAATATCTGTGCCTTACACATTTCATGCTAGCTAGCAAAGTGCCAACAGATGAAATAAGGCTGGTGGAACTGAAACTGTCTCAAATTAACAACATACAACGGCTGTGCTCCCTGTGCGGTAGAAGCCTATAACGTTAGAGGAATGAAAACAGTCTTGACCTTAGGTGATAAAATGCTATTTTGCTTACTCTATCCTTACTCTGTATCAGGGTTTTTCAACCTTGGTAACTTTAAGACGTGTGGGCTTCAACTCCCAGAATTCCCCAGCCAGCATATGCTGACTGGGGAATTCTGGGAGTTGAAGTCCACACATCTTAAAGTGTCACGTTCAGCCCAAAGAATTCCACGAGACAGTACAGATACAGTTCTGTTGCGTTTATTAGCTTCCACCTCAAAGACAGAAATCTCTCCAGACTGAATCTAAACTTCCCAAGCCAGCCAGCTAAAACACCGTGAATTCCTTAGGGTGGTGCCAGTCTCATCTTCTTAACCTTCTCACACTCCTGTTGGGGGCTAAGGGAATGCTTATCTCCCGGAGCGTGGCCTTCATCAAACCATTCTATCACATCAAGTTGCCAAGGTTGGGAAACCCTGCTCTATATCTTGAAACCTAGAATTTGACAGTCTTGGTCCTGTGTTTTAATTTAGCAGCTAGTCTAGAAGAGAATTGCAAGTTTGCTCACTGAATTTGGGGAAACCGACGGATCACCCCAATGTTTTATCAACTGCATTTCCAGACCACTGCAAAGTTGTTTGCGTTATCCTTCTGTGCTTTTAACAGAATGAGACCAGAATCCAGGGACAAGCAACATAATCCTCTTTTCGGCTGCCTATTCTGTGGGGCCCTCCTGAAAGTAAAATAGCGCACCTGGGAAAGGCTCTTATTAGTTCTGGCATTCAGTTTCTGGAATAGCCTCCTCAAATTGGCTCATCTCATCTTTATAGTCATTTTGGCACCTAGTGAAGACTTCTTTATTCTCTAAGGCTGCTGAAAAAAGTCAGTGATCTTACTCTGTTCAACCGTTGTTCATGTACTTGTTGTACTTGTACTTGCTAGAATACGTGTAATCTATGGTATAATTTTAAAGCTGCTGTGGTCATATCCAGCTGATATATAAACATTGTAAATAAATGAATTAATAATTGGAAAAAGAGTACAAGGGCGTTCAAAAAAGGATCATGGTGAAAAAGATACACATCCAAGCCAAGATCAAAAATGAAAGTTTTTAGTCCCAATAGAAAGACCCAGAATTAAAGTCTTTGGTCTCTTCAGAAGGGACAAATGCTAGTTGAGCCTGCCCAGATAAATGGAAGGACTTAACTGACCCTGCCTATTCTGCAAATGCTGAGCAGAGCCGGATCTCATTAGTTCTTGGATGAAAAACCACCTGGAAATGCCATGGCTGTAGACTAGTTGAGAAGTAAAAAAGTAAAAAATCCCAGAAGGCAGCACTGGCAAACTACTTCCATTCAGATGCCAAGAAAACAATACAGATATGTTCATAATGAAACCAAAAATTGGGTTCAGTTCAAAAGAGATTTTATCTTTTTAGGTGAGCCTAAAGAAAGCACTTTAGCTGTAAAGATGTAAAAGATGTAAAGCTGTAGAGAGCCAGTCTGGTCTAATGTTAAGGCACCAGGCCAGAAACCAGGAAACAGTGAGTTCTAGTCCTGCCCCAGGAACGAAAGCAGTCTGGGTGACTATGGGCCAGTCACTGTCTCTCAGCCCAACCTACCTCACAGGGTTGTCATTGTGGGGAAAATAGGAGGAGGAAGGTGTATTGGGTATGTTCTCTGCCTTGAGTTATTTATAAAAATAATAAAGGCAGGATAAAAACAATCTTAAAAAAAAAAAAGATTCCTGCTCTGTGAGTCAAGTCACTGACAGAGGAATCTTGAAAATGGGCTTCTTAAAGTGTACCAGCAAGCTGCTTGAAGATCAGATGTTCTCAATGTCCAGGACCTAAGCTGCATTAATAAATAAATAAATAAATAAACAATGGTGGAACACTTTAGACATTGCTAAGTTCTGTTCCCAGTGTGTTGATGAAGATTCTCAGTCATCCATGTGGAATTATCTGGAGGTGAGTCATGGCAACTGGACTTCTTTTCTTTTGGTTTGATACGTTTTGCTGCTTGTCCAAGCAGCTTCTTCAGTCTAGAAAGTTGGTTGGGGGACCCCCTCAATGTCTTCCAGGGTGGCTGCGTTTCTCACTAACATGGTGGGGTCATTGAAGGGACAATAGGAGATGTGATCAGTAGAGTCTTTGGGATGTGGATGTCTTGCTCCCAATCCCTCACTCATCCCCAAGTGGATCGTCAAGTGCTGACTCCCTGGTGAACTTGTGAAGTGGTCTTAATCTTCCTGGGGACTGATGAAAGAGCAGGATGAAAAATGGGAGACAAGTTGTGTCTGAGGGCTCCACCTCTACTGAGGGAAAGATTTTCCACTTTGGCATAAATGGATTCCTTCACTCCTTGTCCCTTCAACGAGCCTATCATGTTAGCCTATCATGACTTAAGGAAGTCATCTGATTATAGCATAAAGCTGCTGAAAAAGGTAAGAATGTTTGTGATGTCTTCCTGCGTAATTTCTAATGGTAAATCAACAAAATGAAGAAGACTTTTATTATTATAACCTGAAGTTGTCTCAAGCATCTTGTCTTCAAACCATCAAGAGGACATTTCTGGCACATTGAAAGTCAAATTCAGTGACTGCATGCTAAGAAAGAGACTTTTTTTTTTTAAAAATATTTTTTTATTTTTACAACAAACACAAAACATACATGAACAAACAAAAACATAGAAAGGCATAAAAAAAACATCTTCCATTTTATACCGTGTGTCAACCAGTTACCAACTCGTTGGTGCCCCTTTCATAATCTTAAATTCTCATATCATCTATTCAAAATATACTTGTATACTTATCAATTAACAATTATTAATCATTCATAGCTAATCTATAGAATCATTTATTACAAGAAATTTTAACTTTCAATAGGATTAGTAATACATTTTCATCTATCGATTATATGTGTATATATATAATAATTAATATCAAATTTCTATTATAAAATTTCCTAATCCATTACATTACTATATTTTCTCAGTGTCATATAAAATTACTTATCTTCTTACTCTAATTTCAAATCTCAATTTAACTCATCTCTGCACATTCCATAATTTTCAATAACTTCCTCCTGCATAAGTACTTTTTAATTTTTCCAATTGTTAAAAGTTACAGTTCTAACCAGTATCAGTTACAATATCAGTTACAGTTCTAACCGGGTTACAGTTCTAACCAGATTCTTCACTACATGTTTCAACAAAAATGTCTCTAGTTTAAAATCTATATGTTACTATATTCAACCATGTATAAATTTTAGTCTAATCTCTTGAAACATTTACAATCAAATACAATTTTTAACTATATATCTCAGATTTATACTTTATTCCAACGCTTGCATAATTTTGAGTTCACCCTTTTCATTCAATATCCCAAAATATCTAGCTGTTTATTCCTTTTTCTATATTATTGGATAAGAGAAAGCAATAATAAATGTCCTTTCAAACATTCTGCTTTTTGAAGCTTCTGTCAGTTCCATCATTGTTGTATTCCCCTCGTTTTTTCTTTAAACATCTGAAGTAGTTTCTTTCAATATTGTTTTACTTCTTCTTTTTGTACATTCCCTTAGTACGATTTTCCATTATAATCTTGTATAATCTTTTTCTCACCCTCAGTGCCAAGAACAAGTCTGTCCCTCTTCATTTATCAGTTGATTAACCCTTTTAATTCTCAGTTTATAAGCCTCACAATAATTCTGTTTAATGTTTCTGATTTCTTGTACTATTTCTTCCTTTTCCATTGATCCTGTTTTATGTTTAATTAAGTCCATTTTAGCTTTAATATCTTTTTTCTTTTTTTTTTTGCGGGAATTTCTGCAGCTCTTCTTCCAGTTTTTTATAGTCATCCTCAATAGTTTAAAGATCTTTTTCTGCATTGTGTTTCTCGTATAGTTTATTATCTTAATAAACCTTCATTGAGTCAAAGGATTCTTTATCTTTGTTCTTGCCAAAAATAAGAAAAAAAAAAAAAAAAGCAAGAGGAGAAAAAAAAAAGAAGAGGAGGGAAAAGATTAAGTCTGAAAGAGACTTTTTTTTAATGGAGAGACTTACTAGGCATGCACAGGAGAGCCATAAAGGTTCAATAAATCAATAGGTTTTTTTAAAAAACTTCCAAAGAATTTGAATTTTGAGATTTACTGCCACTGCAAAACTACTCTGAATCTCAGTCACCCAGTTCAGTTCTACTGCAGGTACTTCTTCAGCCATAAAAACATTTGTATCATGCCTCTTCTCCAAGGTTTTTTATTGCTTACTTTATAGAAAAAAATATAACTGCAATTAATCAAGCCTTTACTTGTCTGCTTGTTAAACCAGAAACTGTGCATACAAAAATAATAATAGTTTTGTTTTCTGTTTCCTGTTTTGCTTTTGTTTTTGCTGGATTTGAAGCTATGATACCCCCAGAGAGAGAGAGAGAGACAGAGAGATGCTTCTGACAAGATCCAGATTGAGCTTGGGTGTCCTATAAGTCTGTATACACGGAGTTATGGAGATTTTTATGAATTGTCAGATTTGTACAATGTCATACTGTATATCAAGATCAGTGTTTCTCAACCATAGCAACTTGAAGGTGGGTGGATTTCAACTCCGAGAATCCCCTGGTCCACTCATGTCCACTCACTTCAAATTGCCAAGGTTGAGAAACACTGATCTAGACTATAGTGTGATGATACAAGCCTAGTGTTCAAGCAACATCTTAATGGGGGGGAAAACTAATTAATATACAGCACACATCCTGAGATATATCCCCAAGTTGTTTGTAATCTCGTTACTTTCTAGAAAGACTTTTTCTGCCTTCTTTTTTTTTCTCCAAAGATTGTATGGCTTTCGGGAAGTGAGGGAGGGGAAATTTACTGCTGAACCAAGGAAGGAGGAGAAGGAGA
The DNA here is from genome assembly GCF_059951505.1 of Python bivittatus. Taxonomy (NCBI): domain Eukaryota; kingdom Metazoa; phylum Chordata; class Lepidosauria; order Squamata; family Pythonidae; genus Python; species Python bivittatus. The sequence goes on along the minus strand of NW_028277112.1, from coordinate 2,224,904 downwards.
AGGAGGAGGAGGGGGAGGGGGGAGGGGGAGGAGAGGAAGAAGAGGAAGAAGAGGAAGAAGAGGAAGAAGAGGAAGAAGAGGAAGAAATAGAGTCATGTGTATCATTCTTGTCACTGTGCACTAGCACATGATTTTTTTTCCTAGCCTACTAGCAGCACTGTTTCCCTTTAATTCAAATATAGCATATTTTCTTCCTTTCTATAAGGTGAGAGAATCCTTACCAGTCTGGAAATCAAGTTACATCAACAGAATAATTTGTTGTCAATTTTTGTGAACTATAATAACTTCTAATGGCAAAGAAAATGCTTAAATCCTTTCCCAAATGTACATATTATTTTGCTATGCAACAAATACAAACTTATTATAAGAAGGGATGGTGCACCAAAACTCTTCTCTAAAATATGAATCATGGTATCTATCAGTGCTTTATACAAATACTGAAAAACATTACTGCTAACATTAAACATTAAGAATACTATCTTGTACCACTCAAAAATTTGACAATCTCTCTACTAATAAGATTCTGTGCCTCTTCCACACAGTCTACTATCTAAACAACAAACATTTTCTGCTACATTTGTTGATTTTCCAGGAATGTTGATGACCAAAGAGCAATTTGGAGAAAACAACTACTTTATAACTCTGCTTACTAGTTTTTCCTCTGACAATAAGGCAAGGGCTCAAGTGCTCCTTCTTAAGTCCACTTGAGTTGTAGAGAGAATAGTTAGTTGTATCATCAGTTTACAGAAAACTACAACAGGTCTGTTGGTCAACATTGTATCAGAGAATTGATATAGCAGTTAAAAAGGAGAAGAGCCAAGATGCATCCTTTCTTCATCCCTTTCTGAATAGGGACTGAGGGTATCAAATAGCTTAAGAAGTTACAATGGACCTCCACAAAAATATTTGTATGCAATTTTGCAGTTTGTTGCAGTAGGCAACAGAAGGTGTTGTCAGTCAATGAAGGAGCCAGCAAATTTCTCCCATAGCCTATCTCTGAGGTTTGCATCAAAAGGTGCCTTGAAATCAATGGAGGCAACATAAGAAAGTTGTGGGGGTTTTTTTTGCTGACTTTAACTGCTTTTAGCTCCCCAGAGTCACTTGTTTGAGATGGGCAGCCATATAGATCTAAAAAAATAAATAAGCAAGCCCCTAGAATGATTGAAATATTTTTCTCTTAGATGATGGAGGGCAAGACCGATCATCAATATGGATGATACCAAACCCCAAACTGGCAGATGACCTCTTCTACTAGTTTCATGTAGATGTTGAATAAGAGGGGAGAGAGTATCAAGCCTTGTGGCACCCCACAAAGGAGGGGACTAGGAAGAAATATGTCCCCCACAACCAACACTAACTGGAACTGGCCCTGAAGGAAGGAAGGAAGACAACCGCTGCAAGATGTGGCCCAATTACCAACCCTTGGAACTGATCTAAGAAGGATTGATAGTATCAAAAGCCTCTGGGAGATCAAGAAGGACGAGGATGGATGCTCTACCTCCAACTCAGCTGGAGTGCATTTTAATGCATATTTAATGTATTTTAATATATTTGATTACATTTTTCTCCATTTTTGTTTTTTTCTCAGCTTGTTTCCTTTTTCTCTTCTGTATATTAAGAGCAATTTTAACAAGCTCTTTGGCCTAACCAAAGATGGGTGCCAACTGTGAGGTACAATAATATCAATCCATATTTCTTATTGCTAACCTATCCATGAGCTGAGGCTTTTTGAAGTGTACATGAGAGTTGAATTCATTTTTAACTTGTTCTTCCTTTACAACCTGTCCTTAATGCCAGTACTTAGCACTTAGTCCAAAAGAAAGAATGTTTTTGGGCAGAAAGGTTTTTTTTTTTATGACTATATTTTGCCTCCCATGATCTCTGTTAAAAAGCATGGCTTTGTAAGTCAGAGTGTGGCTTTAGGCATTAGACTCATGAGAAATGCATTGACATGTGACACAAAAGTGCAACCACTTTCTGACCATGAGACCAAATCTGATTCTATGCTTCAACTGTGACCAGTTTTGCTAAGTCAGCAATATTGCCACACCCAATCTTGCACAGACTTGCTGGGAATGAAGATCGCAACAGCTAAACCAATTCACATCTAAGCCAACATAGTGATTAAACTATCACTAAGATTGTTCTTGTGTAAAATTCCCTAATGTAAGCTTTTAATGTGAATTTCCATAACATAAATATTTTTGAAAACTGTAACTATTCCTTTTTTGTACATAAATTTTAGAATATACCTCAAATTCATCTTTTACAATGAAATCAAACTTTCATTGTAGATTTTGATCAGAGAAAGATGAATGTTAGCATTCTCCATTTAGTTCTGCCTCAATGAAAATTATTCAGTGGATCTCACAAATCCAATCCTATAGAAGTCCCAACACTTCTCTCTCTCCTACACATTTGTATACTGATGGTTTCATCAAAGTACTATTGTTCCTTTGCTCCTTTGCTGAAGGAACACTGACTACACTCTTGCACCATTAGAAGTACACGTCTAACCATTACAAGAAGGTTAAAAACAAAGGCTACATCATGCTAGAGGATGTTGCAAATACCAAACGTTTTCTATCGGAAATGATCAAGGCAGCACCAAGGAAGATGCTGAAGGTTTTCAACATTCATCCTTTGTACAACTTCGTGTTGTCCGCCAGTTGCCCTTTCCTGGACCGAGCGGCCCTTCGAACAGTCACTCATGCCCTGGTCATCTCCCACATAGACTATTGTAACACGCTACCCTTGTACTATTGTACTACTATTGTAACATGGGGCTACCCTTGAGGACTATCCGGAAGCTTCAACTGGTCCAGAATGCGGCAGCACGGATGTTTTTAGGTGCATCAAGATCAGCACATATAACACCCCTGCTCCGTGAGCTGCACTGGATGCCAATTTGCTTCCGGGTCCAATTCAAGGTGTTGGTTATCACCTTTAAAACCCTACATGACATGGGTCCAGGGTACCTGAAGGACCGTCTCATCCCCGTTACATCAACCCGTCCCACCCGGTCATGCAGAGAGGGCATACTACGGACCCTGTCTGCAAGAGAATTTCATCTGACGGGGTCTAGGAAGCGAGCCTTCTCTGCAGCAGCCCCTGCCCTTTGGAACACCCTTCCCCCAGAAGCGAGGTTGGCCCCCTCCTTCTTAGACTTCAGAAAAAAAACTGAAGAACTCATTCTGTTCTTATGCATGGGATGGGGATGGGAATGGTCAGTTTTGGGGATGGCTGGTTCCCTAGTCCTACCTGACCAATAGTATCTGGTTGCAGGCTGCAACAATTCCCCCATCGCTTGGATTTTATCACATTTAATAATTGTATTTTATGCTCTATTATTTATGTTTTTATTGGTTTTAACTGTTTGATTGTGAACCGCCCAGAGTCCCTTCATGTGGGGGAGTTGGGCGGTGATATAAATTTGATTTATAAATAAATAAATAAACATAGTTTGAACAGTGCTTCAGACCCTTGGCAGGGAACTACGGAAAAATACTTTGGGTTCGAATCATTGTTTCGATTCCCATGAAAGAGTGAAAGAGTTGTGTGCTCATTCAGTGCTAGAAGAGTCTTGAAAGACCAGTTCTTTGATGATAGAAAGATAATTGCAGTGTAAAGATATTAGGGTGCATGCCTGGAATTTGGCTTGTCTTCTGAAGATGCATTGGTTGATATCAGTTCTTTGCGAATCAGTTATGAAAGAACAGGTGTCATTTGAGGACTTACCTGTACGATGAGAATATTATTGTGCAACCACTCTGCCACCTCATTTATGGAGTCTTCTGCAGGGTACAGATGACATTTTCTACCATTGGTAGCTCTCTCTCTCTTTTCCTACCATTCTTCCATTGCTTTCATTTTCTACAAAAAAAGAAGAGGCAAAGCAGTTACACAAAGTGCTGAATTGCTGCTGAAGGGATGAAGTCAGAGGAAGAAAGTATACCAGGAAATATCCTGCAGCAGATCAACCTCTTCTTCCACCTAGCCTGATATTCTGGCTATTCTGACTGGCAGCAGCTCTTTGGGTGAGGGTCTTTCATGCCAGCTGCAATCATATTTAAGGAAGTTGCCAGGGAGTGAACCAAAGGCTTTTTGGAAAAGTTGCCACGCTCAATTTCAAAAGTCATTAAAATTCTTTCATGTGGAAACAACATTGTATCACAGCTTTTCTTTTTTCTCCCCAAATTAATTGTTTTATTATAAAATGCAATAGAATACATTGTAGAATACAAATAAAAACTAAGCACAGTAGTGTCTATATAATAGAAATTGGAAGGTGTTGACACTATGATGGTTAAAGTAAATTACATCTTTCAAATAGCACTTAAATTTATATCAATGTTAAGTATAATTTCTAACATATGTATGAACATAGAGTTGCTTATATTATACAGTTGATGCTTAATAGGACATGGATAAGAAATTGCAAAGTGCGTTGAATTATTTTGTAATACGAAAATGTTTGTATCTTTGAATTTAATACTCAAGTCTCCACTGTATTATTATTTATTGTTATTTATGAATACAAAAAAAAAGGGGGGGGAGAGCTGCTTGGAAAACGTAAATAATATTTAATCTCTAACTTCCCCTTTCTCTGTACTCTGACCAATTTGCAGTGTATATGAACATTTAAACCCTCTTAAAAACCAGACTGTAAATGTTTATATCTGCCTTGCTGCGTGATGTGTTGTATACATGGAATCCATTCTTGCTTAAATTTAGTTAAGCTTCTGTTGTGGATACATGCTGTTAAGTTTGCTATTGCTGCATATTCTCCAAGTTTTAATTCCCAATCAGACATTGTCAGTATTGTATCTTTCTTCCAATGTTGGGCAAAGTTTATCCTCACAGCTGTGGGCGCATCTCAATAAATTATGATATTTTTATTAAAGTATTCTGGAATTATACATAGTAAACAACTGTGATTTCATTTCAAATTTGATTTCTAAAATTCTCTGAATGGTGCTACAGTATGTATTTCTCTCCAATACTTTTGAGATTTTTTGGTCATGTCCCCCACATGTAGTAAACGATTCCTTCTGTTTCATGGCATTTCCAACATTTGTTACTGTATGATTTATCCATTTTGAAAATTATTGATGAAGTTGTATACCGTCTGTAAAACATTTTATACCAGTTTTCTTTTAGGTTATAGCTTAGAGTAAATGTCATAGATTTATTCCATAAATCTTCCCATTGTTGTGTTGCGACTGTTTCTTTAAAGTTTTGCATCCATTTTAACATGCAATTTTTAATTTGTTCTGGCTCCATGTCATATCTAATTAGGATATGACGCTCTAGCAGATGCTGTTGGTTTTGTATAAAAGTTTCGAATTCTGTTATTTTTCTTCATGTCCCTCCCTTGTTTTTAAGATCAGATTTTATCCTTCCAACAATTTGTAAGTTCATCAAGCATGGTATGGTTCAGTCTTCACTGAGTAAATCTTGCTGTGTCTTTTAGTCTATCTGTGGAGTCTGGGCGGACCACATCTGCATACGTAATTACCCTTTTCTTACTATAATTACCGTCAACGTGGAAGCGTTTAAAGGAGAAGCTAACAGTGAAATTGTTGGCCTTATTATTTTTCTTATGATGTTCCTTGCATTTATCAAACTTTGTCTGATAATATGTCCTTTTAAGATTTTATCCTCTTTTGTATCCATGGCTGGCTGGGGAATTCTGGGACTTGAAGTCCACACATCTTAAAATTGCCTAGGTTCAGAAAACACTGATCTATAGAGTCCATTAGCTAGACCAGCTCCTTCTAGTATTGACTTTTGTTCAATGATTTTGAGTATACAAAGCATGAGCACTACAGGCTCCAGAAGTTCTTCCTGGTTGATTAGGTACAAGTCCTTTTCTTGAATCAGTGTGACTATACTGGTTTCTGAACATGGTCACTCCAAGAGATGATGATGATGAAGATGATGCTAGTAATTATAACAATAATAATTTCTTAGTTCCATGAAAAGGAAATCTCATCTGGCTGGTTTCTAACCAGCCTTTTTGTTTGGATTCCTGTCTCCTTCTCCTGTATTCATTAGACACTTGTGATGTAGAGAGTAGAGAGGATAGCCTTGACAGAGAAAGGGAAGATCCATTACTAAGGCAACAAACAGATAAACATGGCTTAATCCCATACCAAGATAGGGATTTACGAAAACACCTAAGGCAGGAGCCTCCCTAATTCCCATGTAGTTAAAAAAGGGAGGAGAGGAAGCACACTCAGAGTTGCAAGATTCTTTTACTATATCCTTTCTAATAAAAGTAGCTTTAGGCCTACATGGCATCTGTTTCTTGATCTGGTCTACCTTGTAGGGCTGATATGTAGAGAGGTAAGACAAAGGCTTTTCCTGGGGAACTCTCCCCACCTCAAGGATATTGATTTCAATATTTGGGCAGGATTAATTAAAACAGAAGGGCTATGACTCAGTGGTAGGGCATATGCTTTGCAGCAGGCCTTTTTCCAAGTTTTACCTTGGAAGGCACTCTCTAGGGCTGACTGGCAAAACTTCTCTATCAGCACTTTCCACCCCATAATTATCTTGTAAATCTGCCCATGAATAAGTGGCTTTATTCTCTATAATGGGCCAGGAGCTGAAAGGCACTCTGGTGCCTTTATAGCACAATCTTCTAGTAGGCCACCACTCCTTCTTCTGGAAAACAAAAGGGGAGAGTGCAGCCAGCAGCTGATATGCCATTGCCAGAAATCCAAAGGGCGGTGAGGTCAGGCAAGGTATCAGCTGTGCTAGAGTCTGCTGAAGCCCAGGGATGCCTGTAAACAGATTGGTTGGAAAGATTCAGCCATCACTAAATGGTCCTTTGGGAGCTCCCCAACCTGTTCAGGTTTGCTCATCCCTGTACTAACTTGTTGTCAGATTAGTTATAAGACAAGTAAGAGTCTTGCTTTAAGGCCAAGCCAAGTATTCCTTAAAACTGTTTACTTTTGCTTCATACAAATTGTGTTTCACAAACTATTCTAGTATATATAACCAAGCAGGAGGTTTGAAGGGTTCCAACAGAAAATTCATATTACCCTTATTTGTTTAAACAACTGGAGTTCAGTGCCAAAACATCTCTTTTTCCCACATGGGGTTAATTATACAAACATTTTGCTGATAGACAGGGGCTCAGATAAACATAGTACAGTAAGCTTACCAAACATTTGCCTCAAACATCACATTTTGTTCTTGGGGAAATGGGTCTGTGTGTAACACATGCTGTGGGCCAGCAAAATAATAAGACACATAATCAGCAGCTGGGAAAAGTCTCTATCCCCTGAAAGTATTTATCAAAGGTTACTAATTTGACATATCTGTAATTTTAATAAGAAGCATAATGCAAACTCTATTCTTGAGTACAAATTGAACTTACCTCTAGATATTAACGCAGATAAAATCTACCTATGGAAGGCAAATTCATTTTAAATTACTATTTAGTCATGTAAAGGAGAAAATCTATCCATGTGGTTGCAAGGAGTCAAAAACGACTTGATGGCACATAATCAGTCATGCAAAGTAAGTGGCAACGTAGAGAGTGACTGACTTTGGCTGATCTCAAAAGCCAAACATGGTTGGATCTGGATCACAGTTGGACAGGAGACACCAGGATATACCAGGACTGTAGATTGGATTGGAAATTTTTTTTAAAAAAGTCCCAGAAGAAGATAATGACAAATCAGTTATGGATTATTGCCAGGAAAATAACACGGGTGTGTCCATGAAGTTCACCAGGAGTCAAGTCTGACTTCAAGAAGTCTTTTGTTAGCTATCCCATTATACTTTTATAACTAATCAAATTGCATCATATTCAGACCTGGCATCTTATAATGACAAAATTACATCTGGTCCAAATAATGCTATTGCACATTCTGCATTGTAACAGAGATACCATAGAATATTATGGAACACTACTGGATTTGGAAATACTTGCTGTCATATAACCTTTTTGGTTACCAGCACATTGGTAATTGTTTCAATAACATTAGCAATGGGGTACTCTGCCACCACATAATTGTGATTGCAAATGGAAATAGGTAATCAAATAGTCAATCAATCCAGGCCAACTTTCTTAGCAACTTTTGTGGACAGGTCAGTGAGCACTGTTGTTGACTATCCCCTAAAGTAGCTTTCTCCAATTTGTTGAGGCTCTAGATGTATCTGGCTTAAAGGGAATTTTAGAATCATAGTATCAACACATCTGACAAGATGTCAGATTGGGGAATGCTATCCTGTAGTTTTCTAACGTTGGGCTCTTTCTATGTGGAACCATATTATTAATTAACATATGAATTAATATGTTAGGTTTGGATTTATTAATGGTAATATTAATGCAACTTTCCCATAATGAGAAAGGAAGATTACTTTTGATAGCCAGAGACAGCAAACCGAGCATATACATGGTGAAGCAGTTTTTATACTGCTAGCAGTGACTGTGAATGGAGATGAAGTCTTTACAACTTGGTGAACTTGAAGGTCTGAACAGTACAATCTGACACAAGTTCCACTGATTTCAATAGAAGTTATTTCCAGTTAGTGCAGCTACATCCTACGATCCTAAAATGTAACTGCATATATGTCTACTCAAAATTTACATCCAGAATTAACTTCCATTAACATTTCCAGGGATATGAGCATAAGTCTACAATTTTACAGCATCTTACATGATAACTTCAAAAAGATGTAGATTTCAGAAAAGTGAATGCTTCCTAGGCCAGATACACTATTCTAGATGTTATGGAGGATGATTCTAATTTAATCCAAATTTTGACATATCAAATCTCTTTGTAGATACGTTTTTAGTAGATTTTGTTGTCTATCAAATATAATCTGAAGTGATATAATCTACAAAATTATTACCACACACTGGCTTGGTTCACACACAATGAATGTTACAGTGTGATTTGTTTGTTTTGGTTTTGCCATAATATATAATTCCATTTGTTCAACAAATGATCACTATGGGAGGTAATTTCTTAATGCAGATCTTGGTTTTATAAGTATAGACCCACATGCATGTTTCAAAGATGAGGAAAGTGACAGTGGAAGAGAGGGTGTTTAACCCTTTTTATTTTTTTGTATTGCTTCTTCAATCAAATGCATGACCTGCTCAACTAAAGCTGCTATATAAGTATCCAAAATCATAAACTAACCCTGATTTTCCCTTCTTAATAGTAAAGGGTGCAGAATTCCCTTGAATGAATGACAGAAAAAGTTGCAATAATGAAATTTAAGATGAAGGAAAATGAAGTGTGTCAAGAGTCTCTGAAATCAGTAGACCCAAACAAAAATGGGTACTGGAGATGTGCAGAACTGTTCGATCATTAACTCTTTCATGAATAATGGGGTTGAAAAAAATGTGTGGTTTATTTCAAGTACAATAAAAAAATCACACAATTTTGTTCTACACATAGAAGAGAATGCACAATGGAACAACACCACAGGAATCTTCAGCAGCATTATTTTAAATGTTCTCTATTGTTCCAGGCAACATGATTAGAGGGTTGTCTTTGAATTTTCCAATATAGTCCAATACAGTAGCAGGAAACTCGTCACATCCCCATTGCTGTTACCATCTCAGTTGTGGAATAGCATTTCTGAGCAAAACAGCAGGCATTTAGGTAACAATTGATGGGACCATTCTGGATCTGACTGCTGGTGGTGACAAACCTAGAGAGGAAGATCAGAACACTTCTCTCTGCTATTGGAGTTCATGTATATATCTGGCTGTTGGCCCCTGAGGCCAATTTCACAATTCAAATCCCATTTTAGTGTTCTTTCTTTAAATATGTATAATGTATGTATAATGGTGATAATGATGTAAGTGGGTGGGAGAGATTCCCCCTTTCACATCCTTGTTCTTCAAATCATCCCCTTGAAAGTTAAAGGGAACATTTCCCCCCAACCACCACCAAATGCCTTCCAAGAAAGCTTGCTTACTTAGTGGAAGGAATTAACTCTGGTTACATGGTTGCAATGAATGAATGAATGAATGAATGAATGAATGAATGAATGAATGAATGCTCATCTTATATTGCTTTCAGTTAGACGACAACTGCCTGAGTATCATGTAATAGGTCCATAGTTTCTAATAGGGGGTTTCTTGATTTTTTTTTTTTAAAAGGTGATTCCCTTACCTAATTTCCCAGCATTTTGGGTGGCAAGTGGCAATGGATTTATCTGTTACTCCATCTACGGTTGGGGCCTTGAAATGTGAAACATAGGGGCAAGATGCCCATACTGACTTTCCATTGCTTTCTGTGATCAGAACATGGAAAACATGTCAGCATTTCTTCCAATCCAAGACTGGAACTCCCCACTCCTGGTCTTGTTTTCTGTTTTGAGCTCAGCTCTAGTGAGCACTCTAGAGGAGGAGAACGGCCTTAATGTTTGTGATGTAACTACTGTGTCTTGTCTTTTCTGACTCAAGGTATTACTTTGAAAATATGTAAGAACTTAATAAAAAAATTACAAGAAATATTATGAGTAAAATTTTACTTATCTGAAGTTTCAGAAAAGAAGGCCCTTTGGAAAAGTAATTCTTTTATGTAACGGAATGTGTAAAATTAATTAATTATGCTGTATAATTATATCCCATTTCAGAGGGCTCAAAACAACTTATATGAGAATCTCCTCTCATTATTTTCTCCACATTAACATCCTGTGAAGTAGGATGAGAAGAGAAGGAGAGAATGATTGGCCCAAAGTCCCTAGTGAGCTTTATACTACGTAGAGATTTCAATCTAGGTCTCCCAAGTCAAAGTCCAACACTCTTCTATGCACACAAAAACAGATTCATACCCACTGTTCCACACAACAAGGCAAATGTACAATCATACACAATTTCAGAATACACATTCATACTTCCCCTTCACTCTTCTACCCTCCCTGATCCCACACATCCCTTGCCCTCTTTCTCCTCCAAAAGATAGTGGTGATGGTGGCAGTGGTAGTGAAGATGATGATAATGATGATGATGATGACGATGACAGGAAGAAGGAAACCAGATCCTAGACTCACAGAGAAGCAAGGGACAAGGAAGATCAATCCTGGGTTTGGGCCCATGGAAGGTGATAGGGAGATGGGATTTGTGAGGAGTAGAATGGGTGGACATAAGCAGAGGGGAGGAACCAAAGGGAGTAGAAAGAAAAGAAAAAGAAGGATCAGGGAACTGCAGGGAAGAAGCTGAGAACAAAACTGTTCCTAACAAGTTAGCATTTCATAGATTCATAGCCAGACTGAGAGTCCCACAGCGAAAAACTGGACATGTCTGGGCAATACCAGACAAATGTAACCCTATAATAGAGACAATACAAGAAAGAGCTCTTGATTAACAAGAATCCCTTGGCCTATAATATCTATTAATATAAGGCTTGGCTACAGCTGAAAAAAGAGTAGTAGGAATCCCATGATTTCTTTAAAGGCATATGGGGGGGATGAAATATTTCTCCTTAAAGCAACCCAGTTGGTTTTGCATACCTTGAATGGTTTTTGGGCAGGGAAATGCAGTAATGATAAGCAAAGAAGGGTTTTTTTTTTCCTAAGAGAACCAGGGCACCCACAATTACTTCCAAACCAATGGGATTCTCAAGCCAATCCTCGTATGTGATAATCTCATTTTAAAAAAGAAATCAACAGACCAGCAACAATGGTGCTTGTTGTTTCTTTCACAGCTGCTTAGCGGCAGTGGAAGAAGCCAAAGGATTTACTCCTTTGTGTTGCTGGCACTCAGCTTTCAGGAATAAAAGAAACAAGGATAAGTAAATGTCCCTGATTAGGGTACTGAAAGTAGATTAACTAATAGGTCTATTATGCACAAACTGGGGCATCTGCACACATGTCCTTCTTTGACACAAGTAGCCTTTTGTGGTTGCATCCATAAACACATACCCTGGGAATCCTGATCATCTGCAATCATCAGCCAAAGGGATACTGCTTTTCCTTGGCACCCACCTTCTTGCTTCCGTCAACACTGCAACTCAAGCAATGGCAGTAAATGAAAGGAAAAGCTTGCAAGTTTAAAATTACCTGTATGTTTAAAATAAAAAGGAGCTACTTGCCAAGGAAATCCAGGCCTAGAAATTTGGCAAGAATTCAACAATATTAAGGATTCAGTTTCTTCAACTAGATTTGGAATGTAGTTTCATTAATATATTAGTATTACTCCTACTACTATTCCTGGGCTTAAATAATCACATGAGTAGCACTTATTTTCTAGTCTGCTTCTGTGGTTAAATATAATTTCAAATATTTGGCCTTCTTGATAGTCCATGCTCAAAAATACTTTTTGGGTTCAGGTTCATATGTTCTGGATTGAGTCCATAACTTCTGCAAACATAGGATTAAATGTATGTGTTTGAACATGAGAAGCGAAGCAGACAGACAGGTCCTGCCCCAAAGTCCTCATAGAGCAGGCTCTTTCTACAAATCGTCATGCATTAAGTGCTAAGGTCTGCAAGAGAACTGTAGGCATGTTCTGTTGAACATGCTTACAAACTTTTCACAATTCAGAACTGTGATAAAGTCAGGTTGCCAAATACAGGAGGCTTGTTCTTTACATAATCCTAAAAGACACTTGGGAAAGTTGAGCATTAGTCTTCCATGATGGTTGGCTGGTTCAGACTCTGTACAAAAAGATAACCCAGAGGGGATAGTTATATTTTCAGCAGAATGAGATAATCCTCAGTCATGACTATAATTTGAAGGAAATGTGGCTTTTTTGACAGCATTTCAAATCTGCAGTGACCATCTTGTTTATATTAGCATGATATACTGAATCACAAACTTGCCAACTATATTTTAGACTAATATGTTGTGCCAACCCAGTCTTTGGGGCTACTGGTTAGTTCAGTGTGTTGTGAGAATCTAGAAAACTAGATTAACTGAATATACCGTGTTTTTAGTTTACTATGGCTAAGGATGGCATATCAACTCAGGTTGTTTGTGCTAGTTAATAAATGCAGTAATATAAATGCCAAATAAAATAGAAGATCAGAGGAATAAACTGAAGAGAAAATAATGATGTACATGAAACCTAGAGGAAGAGTTACAAGTGAAATGGCCACTTTCTCTTTAGGCATCCATACTTTGCTTTAGGTTTACTGATTAGTCAATATGTTCAGACAAAACTAGGAACCTGTTCCTTTCCAGAAGTTTTCTCAATCTGTCAGGCTGAGGCTGACCAATCTTGGATGCTTTAACACAAACTCTGTTTCTCAGACAGGAAGTTGTACATAAATATTATGAATGAAGCTTAAGAATGCTGTCACAATATATAGAACACATATGTCACTGTAGATTTTGAAAAGCAATGCACTTCTAGGCCCAGCAATTCCTGGTGTCCCTCATAGCTGCCTTCTCTGATACAGAGGGCTTCTATTGCTTTAGTTCAGGTTGGGCAAATATTAGGAACAGTGTAATTTGGACTTAAAATTATAGTGGGGCATTTTGATATAAAGTTATCTTAGACACATGAGACCATTTTGATCCATCTCAGTTCTTGCCTAATATTTTTCTACGCTAACTGGAAGACTTCCTCCAAAGTCATAGCTAAACCCTAACCCTGGGCACAGAGAGAACTGCTCCTGTCTGTGCTCCTGCACTCTGAAGATGCCGGTCACAGGTGCTGGCGAAACGTTAGGAAACAGAACTTCAAGAACATGGCCACACAGCCCGGAAGACCCACACCAGCCATCGTATGCTGGCCGTGAAAGCCTTCGACAATACATCATAGCTAAAAGGTTTTCTCAGCTTTATTATCCAAGATCCTTTCTTTAGTGTGAAGTCTGAGGAACATGGACCTTTTGATATATCCAGCATTCGTTCCATACTTAGCTACAGTCCATGGGTATGAGATGGGTATGAAATGGGTATGAGATAAACTAGTACCCAGAGCTCCTGTTGTAGGAAACTAGAGTTTTTGTTGTTGTTGTTTTGTCTGTCCTTGTGAGTCAGTCTTGACCCAGGCAACTGCCTGGACTGGTTCCTGCAGTTTTCTTGGGAAGATTTTTGGAAGTGGTTTGCCATTTTCTTCTTCTGAGGGCTGAGAGAGAGTAACTGGCCCAAGGTCACCCAGCTGGCTTTCAAGCCTAAGGCAGGACTCGAACTCACAGTCTCCTGGTTTCTAGCCTGGTGCCTTAACCACTACACCAAACTGGCTGTCAGAGAACTTTATTATGAACTTAATTTAATCTTTGTGCCACTACAATTTTGGTTACTCTAGTATGTAGTATTATTTATCCTTTCTCTAGCAACTTATTTCTTACAATTATTTGATGAGGTATCTTAAGCTCATGTCCCATGGCTTGGGACTGGGTTACCTTAGAGACCGTCTTTTCCCAGTTGTTTCTACCCGTCCAATCCGGTCCGCCAGGTTGGGCATGCTCCGGGTCCCATCAGCCAAGGAAAGTCGGCTGGTGGGGACCAGGAGACATGCCTTTTCCACTGTGGTGCCTGCCCTCTGGAACATCCTCCTGAGATTAGGATGGCCCCGACCTTTTTGGCTTTTCAGAAGGCCTTGAAGACCTGGCTTTATGCCTGGGCCTGGGGCCCTGAGCATGCGAAGGGCCCTGTTTCATGGTTGTGTGGATACTGACGGTTTTTAAAGATCTCTTGGCTGTATTTATATTCTATTTAATTTTTTGTACTGTTTTTAATGTTAATTGTTTTTACTGTTAGCTGCCCAGAGTCACTGGTCTGAGATGGGCAGCTATATAAATTGAATAAACAAACAAATAAATAAATAAGCTGAAATATTCCAGCTACCCAAGGCCACATTACCAAAATCAGCATTACTAGCAACTGCAATCTAAAAGGCAAAAGTCAAATGTGTGGTTAATTGAGAGTGGTAGGGAATGGGAAGGTGGTGGTGGTGGGGAAGCAGGGGGAATTATCTTTAAGAATACTTTGCGTTTCCCCCTGGCCGTCTAATGAATCTGATTTTATTAGAGATGGGCAACCATTTCCAGGTGGAAATGGAGGCAGTAATGGTGGGGCAGAACACTGTTTTGTAGTCTGCCTGGAGATGGCAAGGAGTTTGGGTAGTGGTGCTATCAGATCAGGGGAACGGACAGGATTTTGCCCCTGGTGTGGGAGGTAGACTTTCCCAAGGCAAGAAGGTTGAAAATGGATATCACCAACTGCCCTCTTGCACAGTGAACAAGAGTAAAGTAGGATATCCAATAAGGAAATGGAAAGGCAGGAGGAAAAGTGCTGTGTGTAAACTTTGGAGAGTATAAGGTGTCAGCACCTGCCTTTACTGTGAGAAAGCAACTGGCTCTTTGAAGTGATTTCACTCCTAATATAGAATAAAGGATCTTTACTAGCTGTGCCTGTTGAGTTTCTAGACTTTGGCTTTGGCAGATACTCTCTCACGCCCATCCCTGACCTTGGCTCAGTGGTGCTATAATCTAAGCTTCCTCTAAAGCAGTGTTGTCCAAACTTGGCCACTTTAAGATGAGTGGACTTCAACTCCCAGAATTCCCCAGCCAGCATGGCTGGCTGGGGAATTCTGGGAGTTGAAGTCCACTCATCTTAAAGTGGCCAAGTTTGGACAACACTGCTCTAAAGCAACCATAAGGTACCAAAGGCTTTTTAATCCATTTTATTTGAAGAAGGTGGAGAATCTTTATTGTGGTCAATGACCAGTACATAATAAAACTCAGAGGTGGAAAACAGGTTACATGTATGTGGAAGAATGCAAAGGATAAAATTAATTGGATATATCAATCAGTTGACTGCGCATTTTGTATAAGACAAAAAGAGAGAGCTATATTTAGAGTAACAGGATGATTTGTATCTGAAAGCAAAAACTGGAATCATCAGGATGATTTGGACATTTATTTAAATGTGGGGTTAGCCACTCTGAATGTGTGCAGCATAAAATGGGCAATATAGTAAAACATGTTTTACAGTTTCAATAGCTCCTTCACCATATGGGCAAAACCTTAGTCCAAATGGGATGTCCTTGTATCTCCTCTCTAAGACCGCTGTAGGAAGGGCATTGAATTGAGCCAGAGAGAACATCCTCCAATATGTAGGGCAGTGTTGTCCAAACTTGGCCTCTTTAAGATGAGTGGACTTCAACTCCCAGAATTCCCCAGCCAGCATGGCTGGCTGGGGAATTCTGGGAGTTGAAGTCCACTCATCTTAAAGTGGCCAAGTTTGGACAACACTGATGTAGGGATTGTGATTTGACTAAGGAGGGTGAAATAATTAGTCAGGAATATATCCTGGGAAGAGATGCCAGGTCTAACTGAAGATCAATATCCTTAATCTGCTGCCTCAAAGCTGCTATTGCATGCTCATAACCAAGTGGGGAGAGGTAAGGGGCCTTTTGAATTTACTGTACACCTCCTCTCCCCCCTCCCCCCTCCACATTCTCTTTTCTTACACCTATCCCTACCACCATACTAAAATTTGAAACTGTGTCCCTGGCTGTAATTCCAAGGAGATGAATTTAGAAGAGGAATGAAATCTGAAAGGTACACCTGAGTAAATACAGCTAGGGGTAGATATAAAAGGTCACTGAGGATTTCCAGACACAGATGTGCATGTAAGTTGAACCCTATGTAAAATCTCAGTTTATTGCATTAGAGCAGTGTTTCTCAACCTTGACAACGTTAAGATGTGGGGACTTCAACTCCCAGAATTCCCCAGCCAGCACATAAGTCCCCACATCTTAATGTTGCCAAGGTTGAGAAACACTGTATTAGGGCCTTATATCTGTGGATGAGGAAAAGCCATTTTAAGGCAGGAAACATCACTCTAGAAATGGCAACATCTTGCTGTCTTTAAACAATGTCTTGGTTTACTATTCCTGGGATCCTGCCCCAGAACCAGGGGCATCTGTGGGTGGAGGGGCAGGACCAAGATGTCAAGATGTCAAGAGTCAAGATGGCAGCTTCAGTCATGTGGTCACAAATGCCATTTTTATTTTTTTATTTTTTTAGCCCTTCCCCACAGATACCCCTGCTCTGCTCCAAATTGGAATCCTTAGATGCTGCTAGCCCAGAAGTTTGGAAAGAATTTGGAAAGCAACAGAGTTTTGCCTTCTCCTGAGCACAGAAACACGGGGAACCACTGGCAGTTTATTCTTTTTTACTTTTCTGAAGAAAGAGAAGGGATATGTGTTTAGGCATGAAAGGGTGGGAAAATGTGCTAAGTTACTGCCTGGCAGCCAAGCATGCATTGGCTGTCAGTTCTCGGTGCTCAGCTACTGGCCAGGAAAGTCAAGAACGGCAATTCTCTCTAAGTTTATAGACTTGCAAGCCTGCCTATGTTAATAATGATCTTCAGTTTGAACAGATCCAAAAACAGTAAAAACGGGAACAATCGTGGGGACATCTGTTCCCCATTGTTATTGATGTACTGTGTTTCTAGACATTCTTTTTTTCCCCTGAAACTCCTCCACTAAGAAAAGGAGTGAGCTGAAATGGTAGTTAAAAGATACTGGGGAGGAAAATGAAGTTGCAATCTTAAAATGTAGCATTTAACCTGCTATAAGCAGAAGTGTGTTTTATGGTGTTAATCCTTCTTAAATTGTAGCACAGTAGGTACCCTACCCTAGGAAGAGGAGGAAAAATCTGTCTATGAATAAATGCCGTGCCTGCTGTCCTAGACAAGCAATCCCAAGATTTAATAGTTCACATATTTATTTTTGACTAAAATAGTGGAATGTTATTTGTGTACCCTTGCATATCCGTGCTTCTCCTGCCTCAGCTTGTAGCCACTTGTACAGTTTTTGCCAAGAGCCAAAGGAAAGGAAATATTTCTTAACCACTGCACTTGTATTCATTCCAGTAAAGAAAAATAAATGTTTCCTAAGTGCTGGCAGTACATCTCATGAAGCCAGCAGATGATCCCTTTAACCCAATGAATTATAGAATTCTTTCTCCAAAATGGGTTGGGAAACTGGAGGGAGATGGGGGGGGGGGGGAAGGATGAACATGGTGGGGAGCCAGGAGGAAAGGCATTTTAAAGATGGCCTGAGAGAGAACATGCCTCAGATCTTCCTTAACAATATAGTTTTTAAATTCAAATGTGAAACAAAAAACCCAAGGATTTTATAATATATACTTTCTGGCCCATTTCTTCATCTTTGCCATAATCCAAAGTTCATACTTTTAATTTCTTGAACTCTGTCTTTGTCCTTACTAGTGACAGAAGACACATGTATGTCATTAGTGGTTTTTCTGCTATTACAAAGTGGTTTCAGTTGTTGGTCTTGATCCTAATCTGCCGCTTTGGGGCATGCATTGTAGTGTGTTTTGAAAAAAAAATTGTAATGTAGAAATAATAGTGGATTTTAAAGCATTCTCTGTCTCTCACGCGCGCTCTCTGTCTTTTAAAAGTTTCTTTTTTAAAAATAGTCCCCATTAGTGGAAATGAGTTAGAACCTGGCTTGCAAATTAAAGGCGATTGCTCTCTTTTCCTTTGAATGATGCTGAATTTTGCAGCTTTCATTAAATAAGCAATCTACAATCTGCTGTATTTTTAGAGGGGCTTTTAACCATGGTTGAAGACGAGGCATTTCCAGCCGAGTACACTCTGTGCAAAACAGCATGAATGACCATGTGTGCTTTTTCAATTTCAGCTGACCTTTGATACTTTAACCAGATGGGGATCTCGACAAGAATCTAATTGGAGATGTACTTTCCACATCCTCAAACATTTGGCCAATTGGCAGAGAGTTCAGGAGATTTTTATTAACACAAATGCAGCATTAATTATCTTCCTCATCTGCTAGAGCACAAGATGTAAAAGATGGAGGGGGCAAAATGGGCCGGGAGGATGAAAGATGATGAAAGAGAAGCAAAGTGAAAATAAAATTGAAAATAAACAGAAGGAGAAAGAGGTACAACCAAAAAGAATGATTCAAAAGCAGGTACAACTAATAAGAATGTTTTCAGGGCATTAATATAGATTCAGGCATGCTACAATACGCCCTTTTAAAATATATATAAAACCAGCATTTTTAACGTTTTTAAGTATTTTTATTTTTAAAGAAAAAAAATAACTCAATTTAATAGTGATAATATTAAAAATGAGAACTTTGCACACTTTCAATTTAGCTGTGCAAACTCTACTGTTAAAACAGTAACTGGCCTGGCAGAACATAATATACTCCAAATGAGAATCTGTTTTTGCCACCACTTTTGAATACTAAGGCTCAGCTTCAGGCAAAGATGATTAGGAAAGCGATGTATTTCTCTTATCATAGAGAAACATAGAATGCATTGATCAAAGAGGCTTACAACATTTACTACACTTCTTGTGTCCTCAGGGGAAATGCAGAAATGTTATTTCTAAAATGCCTTTTTAAAAAGAATATTTTTTTTCTGCTTTCTCACAAGTAATGACCCCACCAATACAGAAGTGCAGTAATGGCTGGGGAATTCTGGGAGTTGAAGTCTACACTTCTTAAAGTTGCTGAGGTCAAGAAACACTGATCTAATCTAAGGAGCACCTTCAGATATTTAGACAATAGCTCCCCACCTGTGATGGAATGGTGTTATGAAGGCCACACTCAGGGAGATAAGCGTTTCCTTAGCCCCCAACAGGAGCGTGGGAAGTTTAAGAAGATGAGACTGGCACCACCCTAAGGAATTCACGGTGTTGTGGCTTGCTGGCTTGGGTTCAGTCTGGAGAGATTTCTGTCTTGAGGTAGAAGCTAATAAATGCAACAGAACTGGATTTGCACTGTCTCATGGAGTTCTTTGGGCTGAACCTGACACCACACCACCCCTTGCCATAGACCATCATGGCTGGAGTATGTGAAATTTGAAATCTAAAATATCTGGAAGACCTCAAATTGCCTACCTCTGACTTACTTGCAGAAGTATGCCTAAAGTCACTATGGGAGAAGAGAGTAATCAGTGTAGTGTGAGAGATTACCCTAGAAATGGGAATACTCCAATCCAGTGTGTCTCAACCTTGACAACTTTAAGATGGATGGACTTCAACTCCTAGAATTTCCCAACCATCAACCTGATATTTTTGGTGCAGAATTCCAACTCTATACGTATCAAGGCCAATGGTAAGAGATACTGGGCATTGTAGTTCAGAAGTATCCAGCAAGCCACAGGTTCTTCGCTCCTGTACTAATCCCTATTTGGCTGGGAAGCTTTTTGGTGATGTTGCCGTTCACTACGGATATTTTTAGCACTTATCTTTGCCCCATACTATAGCTTCATTGGCCAGGTTAAGCCTATTACTTAAGCACATGATTAAAGTCCTCCCATCTTATTGGTAGAATAAATTAATTACAGCCTAAGATTCCTTGCACTATAGTCCATTTTGTCATGCAAATGAATTATGGTCCACAAATCTTCTGCTACAATACATTTGTTAGTAGTTTAGGTGCCCTAAGCCTCACTTATTTTGTTTTACCGCAACAAACTCAGACAGACAGCCCTCCAGAAACTGGTTTAATGGTTACAAGTACTAAATAATGCATTCTAACAATGATCTTCTGGTTTCCTAAATTAATAAATAATTGAGAATGCTTTCCTGTGCTCAGTCATTCTTATTAAGCTTGTGGGGTGAGACATGAGTATATGATGCCAGAAAGGAAATAAAAGCAGGAAGCTTTAAACAAGCATAGATTTCTACAGCAAATTAAGGCACAGTAAATTCAGAATCCAAGTACAGTAAACGGTCAACTGCAAATAAAACTTGGAAATGGAGTCCTCTTGGGGCGAGTTTCGTGCATGGCTGACATTTATTTCCAATACAAACAACTATACATTTGGAGCCTCTGGAGTAAAAGCATTTAGAATAACCACAACTCACAGAGACCCCATCAGTGCTAAGTAAGTCATCTCTGCCAAACCAACCTTTTAATCCATATTATCTTGTTATAGTCACCACACTGGCTTCTTTTTCAGCAAAATCCAGTCCTATATACACTATGGTAATTGAAAGCATATGAAGGAGATAGTTCAGAGTTTGATTTTCTCCTGTCTGATTTGTGATATGTACCAAACGTCTTGGGCTCCGTCCAAAGCAAACAAATTGAGGGCAGGCTGTTGCTTATGCGGTCCTTGGGAAAAAAAATAATAAAGTAACAAAGGGTATGATCAAAAAAGGGGATTTCTTTCTTAGGAAATAGCGACCTACTTATGTGTCTCATTTGGTTTCATTCTTTCTCTGTTGCAGGGTTCCTCAACCTCGGCAACTTTAAGATGGGTGGACTTCAACTCCCAGAATTCCCCAGCTGGGGAATTCTGCGAGTTTAACTCCACCCATCTTAAAGTTGCCGAGGTTGAGGAACTCTGCTCTATTGTATCCATGCATTTCCAATATTTTAAAGTGTATATCCAAACAGGAAAAGTAGATTGTTTTCAATGATCTTCAATGCTTTCATTTTTAAACTTTTTAAAAATTAGGTAACAGTATATCCAAAAAAACCATTCTGTTCACCTAAAGGCCTGCAAACTACAATGTGTTGTTTATGCCAATCAGTATAGAATAGTATAGAACAGAAGTATAGAACTGAGGCCATCTAGACCAGCCCTTCCTCAGTGCAGTAGCCATCCAGCCTCTGCCTGAATACCTTCAGGGAAGGAAAAGTCACCACTTCATGTGGCAGCAGGTTCCACTGACTGACCGCTCATGAAGTCAGGTAATTCCTCTTGACTTGTAGCTTCAACCTCCTACCTTGTAGGTTCTTATCCTGCTGTCTAGGGCAACAGAGAATAGGACCACTTCCTCTTCTGTCTGACATCTCTTCAGGTATTTGAAAACTGTTTTCATGTCTCCCCTCACTCGTCTCTTCTATAGGTTAGAATTATTCTGATCCTTCAACCATTTCATATAAAGTTCAGCTTTCTTACCCTTTCTTTCTTTCTTTCTTTCTTTCTTTCTTTCTTTCTTTCTTTCTTTCTTTCTTTCTTTCTTTCTTTCTTTCTTTCTCCCCAGGAAGTTTTTTTAAAAAAAAAATAAAGTAAAAGCAGACTAAAAGGGTAAACTGTGGCTAACCTTGTATGAACTTATTTGTATGCATAAACGCAAGCACTAAAATAATTAGGTGTGGGTCTCTATGTAGACAAATCTCATGGGCCTCTTATGTGTTACTGAAAAAGTAAGAAGAAAACAAGTGTTGACACAAAGTTGTATCATTTCTATAATTTTGCATGCTAATTTTTGTTGTTGTTTAGTCGTTAAGTCGTGTCCGACTCTTCGTGACCCCATGAACCATATTGCGCCAGGCCTTCCTGTCCTTCACTGCCTCCCTGAGTTTGCTCAGTTTCATGCTCATTGCTTCAGTGATGCTATCTAACCATCTCATCCTCTGCCGTCCTCTTCTCCTTTTGCCTTCAATCTTTCCCAGCATCAGGGTCTTCTCCAAAGAGATCTCTCTTCGCATTAGGTGGCCAAAATATCTGAGCTTGAGCTTCATTATCGATCCTTCCAATGAGCAATCAGGGTTGATTTCCTTTAAGATTGACTGGTTTGACCTCCTAGCAGTCCAGGGAACTCTTAAGAGTCTTCTCCAGCACCACAGTTCAAAGGCATCAATTCTTCGGCGCTCGGCCTTTTTTATGGTCCAGCTCTCACAGCCATACATTACTACTGGAAAAACCATAGCTTTGACTATGCGGATCTTTGTCGGCAAGGTGACGTCTCTGCTTTTTAATATGCTATCTAGGCTTGCCATAGCTTTCCTCCCAAGGAGCAAGCGTCTTTTAATTTCATGGCTGCAGTCTCCGTCTGCGGTGATCTTGGAGCCCAAATAAATGAAGTCTGTTACTGCTTCCATTTCTACCCCTTCTATTTGCCAGGAATTGATGGGTCCAGATGCCATGATCTTAGTTTTTTTAATGTTGAGTTTCAAGCCAGCTTTTGCACTCTCCTCTTTCACCCTCATCAAGAGGCTCTTTAGTTCTTCTTCACTTTCTGCCATTAGGGTGGTATCGTCCGCATATCTGAGGTTGTTGATGATTCTCCCTGCAATCTTAATTCCGGCTTGTGATTCTTCCAGCCTGGCATTTCTCATGATGTACTCTGCATATAGGTTAAATAAGCAGGGTGACAGTATACAGCCTTGTCGTACACCTTTCCCTATTTTGAACCAATCGGTTGTTCCATGACCGGTTCTAACTGTTGCTTCTTGGCCCGCATACAGATTTCTCAGGAGACAGGTAAGGTGGTCTGGTATTCCCATCTCTTTAAGAATTTGCCACAGTTTGTTGTGATCCACACAATCAAAGGCTTTTGCATAGTCAATGAAGCAGAAGTAGATATTTTTCTGGAACTCTCGTGCTTTCTCCATGATCCAGCGAATGTTGGCGATTTGATCTCTAGTTCCTCTGCCTCTTCGAAACCCAGCTTGTACATCCGGTAGTTCTCGGTTCATATATTGCTGAAGTCTAGCTTGTAGGATTTTGAGCATAACCTTGCTAGCATGTGAAATGAGTGCAATTGTGCGATAGTTTGAGCATTCTTTGGCGTTGCCCTTCTTTGGAATTGGAACGTAAACTGACCTTTTCCAATCCCGTGGCCACTGTTGCGTTTTCCAAACTTGCTGGCATATTGAGTGCAGCACTTTAACACCATAATCTTTTAGTATTTTAAATAACTCAGCTGGAATCCTGTCATCTCCACTAGCTTTGTTGTTAGCAATGCTTCCTAAGGCCCACTTGACTTCACTCTCTAGGATGTCTGGCTCAAGGTCAGTGATCACACCAGCGTGGACATCAGGGACATTAAGATCTTTCTTGTATAGTTCTTCTGTGTATTCTTGCCACCTCTTCTTAATCTCTTCTGCTTCTGTTAGGTCCCTGCCTTTTTTGTCCTTTATCATGCCCATCTTTGCACTAAACGTTCCTTTCATATCTCCAATTTTCTTGAAGAGATCTCTAGTCTTCCCCCATTCTATTGTTTTCCTCAATTTCTTTGCATTGTTCATTTAAGAAGGCCTTCTTATCTCTCCTGGCTATTCTCTGGAAATCTGCATTCAGTTGCTTATATCTTTCCCTTTCACCCTTGCTTTTCGCATTCCTTCTTTCCACAGCTATTTGTAAAGCCTCATCAGACAGCCATTTTGCTTTCTTGCATTTCTTTTTCTTTGGGATGGTTTTAGTTGCTGCCTCCTGTACAATGTTACGGACCTCCGTCCATAGTTCTTCAGGCACTCTGTCTACCAAATCTAATCCTCTAAATCTATTCATCACCTTCACTGTGTACTCACCAGGAATATGATCTAAGTCATACCTGAGTGGTCTAGTGGTTTTCCCTACATTCTTCAATTTAAGCCTAAATTTTGCAGTAAGAAGCTCATGATCTGAGCCACAGTCAGCTCCTGGTCTTGTTTTTGCTGTCTGTATAGAGCTTCTCCATCTTTGGCTGCAAAGTATATAATCAATCTGGTTTCGGTATTGACCATCTGGTGATGTCCATGTGTAGAGTCGTCTCTTGTGTTGTTGGAAAAGAGTGTTTGCTATGACTAGCTTGTTCTCTTGACAGAACTCTATTAGCCTTTGCCCTGCTTCATTTTGTACTCCAAGGCCAAATTTGCCTGTTATTCCGATTACTCCTTGACTTCCTACTTTAGCATTCCAATCCCCTATGATGAAAAGGACATCTTTTTGGTGCTAGTTCTAGAAGGTGTTGTAGGTCTTCATAGAAGCGGTCAACTTCAGCTTCTTCAGCATCAGTGGTTGGGGCATAGACTTGGATGACTGTGATATTGAATGGTTTGCCTTGGATACGCACTGAGATCATTCTGTCGTTTTTGAGGTTGTACCCCATTACTGCCTTTCCCACTCTCTTATTCACTATGAGTGCAACTCCATTTCTTCTAAGGGTTTCTTGCCCACAGTAGTAGATATAATGGTCACCCGAATTAAATTCACCCATTCCCGTCCATTTCAGTTCGCTGATTCCCAAGATGTCGACGTTCAATCTTGTCATCTCATGTTTGACCACATCCAGCTTGCCTTGGTTCATAGATCTTACATTCCAGGTACCTATACAATATTGTTCTTTACAGCATCGGACCTTCTTTTCGCTTCCAGATACATCCACAGCTGAACGTCCTTTCGGCTTTGGCCCAGCCGCTTCACTCTTTCTGGAGCTACTTGGAAATGCCCTCCGCTCTTCCCCAGTAGCATATTGGACACCTTCCGACCTGAGGGGCTCATCTTCCGGCATCATATCTTTTAGCCTTTTAACATTGTCCATGGGGTTTTCTTGGCAAGGATACTGGAGTGGGTTGCCATTTCCTTCTCCAGTGGACCACATTTTGTCAGAACTCTCTGTCATGACCTGTCCGTCTTGGGTGGCCCTGCACGGTATAGCTCATGGCTTCACTGAGTTACGCAAGCCCCTTCGCCACGACAAGGCAGTGATCCATGAAGGGGATGCTAATTTTACATGCCAATTTATGTGTACAAATGCAAATTTAGAAACAATTATTGCATTTTAGCGCCATGTACCTTGCCATCATGGGGAAAACTTGTGCTTCCTTTGTCCACTGGTCAGGTGACCATTTGCGATGGGCAGCTTCTCTCCCTTCCCAGGGGTTCTAATTTTTGAAAGTGCTGGTTATCATCTATAAAGCCCTAAATCAGTGTTATCAAACTTGGCAACTTTAAGAGGTGTGGAGTTCAACTCTCAGAATTCTCCAGCCAGCAATTCTGGGAGTTGAGGTTCACACATCTTAAAGTTGCCAAGTTTGAAAAACACTGCCCTAAATCGCCTGGATATTTGAGGGACCACCTATCCCTGGTCGTTTCTGGCTGTCCCGTATGATCTGGCAGAGCAGGTGCATTTCAGGTCCCTTCAATAAAACTTGTGGGACCCAGATAGGTGCCTTCTCTTTTGTGGTGCCTCCCCTTGAATAATATCCCCCCGGAGATCTGGATGGCTGATGACATTCAGAAAGCTTTTAAAGACCTGACTTTTCTTCTAGAGTCTGGGGTAGAGTGGAGATTGAACCCCTGTTGAATGGGTTCTCTTTGGTTATATGTTGTTCTGGGGCCGATCATGATTCCTTTTTTGTATTTTGTAGTTTATATTTTAATTATAAGCTGCCCAGAGTTGTTGGGCATCAGGAGGCCTATAAATTGTATTATTAATAATAGTAATAGTAATAATAATAATACTAACCAATTTACTCTGAAAAGACCTTCAAACCTCCTGAGAATCCTTCAGAGAATTCTCTTCTGTAAAATAGAATGACCATCCTACTGCTATTACTCCACTATTTTTTCTAGTCTGCCAGCTTTTCAACCTACTGTTTTCTTATAACAACTTATAGAATCTTCTGGGCATTGTTCAATTTATACTCTGTCTGAGATGGGCTTCCCAGTTAGATTCGCATACAGATTGCTATGCTAGACTCACTTTCCAACAAGCTAGAGTAGATGCTGATTTCAGGAATGTTATCAATGTGCATGTCTTTGTTTCATGAATAGCAACTGTTATTCTCCCTGTCATAGTTTGGACAAAGATCTTGTCTCTGCAGCTGTTATTTACATTTCAAGGGAAGCATGAGAATCCCAATGGAGGCCCTCATGAAATACAGATAGATGATTTAGAGAGACAATTTTATCAGGATCCGGCAGGAAGCAAAATATTTCAACTTCTTCTTTCCATCGCTTTGAGTTTGCTCTCTTTTGTTGCTGTTTACACAACAACAACATGTTAAGTACGTTCATGTACTTATCCTCCTGGCAATCACTATCAAAGGTTTTTCTATCATAATCACAAAACCCCATTACATAGCCCTTTTCCAAACTGGTGTTAACCATTGTCCCCAGTCAATGTGTTCATTGGCCATGCTGGCTAGAGATTATGCAATGGGTGTAAAAAAATAATTAATGGGTGGAGCTTTGATTGTTCTGTCGCAGCCATCATCATAACTCTTTTGATCATACCCTGTGGACACTTCTGCTAGAAATGATTGAAATTATCCTCCAACACATTTGGAAGGCTTCAGTTTATGAAGGTTGATTTAGTACTTTGCAACTTGAAATAGATAGTGCTTGCATACTGTCAAGTATCCATATTTATCCACATTTAGTGAAAGATAGAAGAGCATGAAAGGACAAGCAGAAGCCAACATGGCTCTAATACACAATTCACGTGACAAGACAGTCTTGAATCTTCTTATCCACAGATGTTATGAGAGTATATTAGGAAATCCAGTCATGCCTCCCTAGTCCTTGCAGTTAGACCTTTAAGTCAACAGACTTCTGACTTTTTTCCTTTACTGTGTTGTGTGTAATGTATCTGTTATAGTTATTGCTCCCTCACAGGACTGGTTCACACAGTGGCCGAGCACTCAAAGCTCCATGCAAAGTGGGACATACCAAGTTGATTCTGGAGCTTCCCACTCTCCAAAGAATAGAATGAGTGATCTAAGATGTATGCCTTTCTGGAATATCATTCTTTTCTGGTGAACAACACATGCACTTGTGGATTCACACAGCATGTTGGGGCAGAAATGGTGGTTGATCCACACAACACATGAAGGCATCAACCATGGTTTACAAATTATACTGGGTGAGTTCACATATTGCACCAAGCCACAACCATGTTAACTCATTATGGTTAAGTGTTTTACATAATTCAGGTCTTATATGTACATAAGAACAGAATAAGATCTGATTATGCGGGAACCAATCAAAGGCCTCTTTACTTCAACTTCCTCCTTTTCACAGTAGCAGCCATATACTTATCAGAAGTATATAAGCAGGATGACATGAGGTAAAAAACCTCTCCTGTTGTTCCCCAGTGACTGATATGTGTCTGACTTTGCAAAGACAAGAATAAGACTCACTTCTGTAAAAACATGTATATACCAGGGAGGAAGCTATGAGACTGGGCCTAGAGTTCTTATCTTACATTGTAGAACAACCTTCCCAAACCTGATGATGCTCCAGATCTATTGATTTCAAGCTCCAGAAATCCACAGCCAGCACGGCCACTGCTGAGAATTCTGGGATTTACGTTCACATATCTGGAGTGTACCCTAGTTTAGGGAAAGCTGCTATAGGAAAAAAGATGTGCTGCAATGGATTTACAGGCTTACATTTTCTGTGTAGATGAATCTCATGAATTGTAATCCTCCTCCAACTATGCAGAATACTATTTTCAGGGCATTGCAGCATTACTAAGTGTGATAGGCATGTCTTTCAGTTATCTATGAAGTTTAAGATAGTTGTAATATCTGGGGAAAAAATCTACAAGATTTTTACAAATTGGTATTTCCTGCAGGAACTAGAGCTTTAAAAAGGAAGAGGTAGAATTTCCCATATTTCTCCTGTGTTAACTGTCTAACTGTCAAGCTATACAGTAATTAAATCTGAACACTAATTGTAGCAGCACCTATCTGACCTTGGCTGATTTTAGAAAGCTAAATAGAACCAAGCTTTCTAATTTTTTATAGAAGATCACCAGGAAGTACCAAAAATGTAGGAGAAAGTGGGAAGTTAAAGAAACATTTTAGAAGAAAGTAGTGACAAACTACTTTTGTATGGTAGCCAGCATAACTACAAAGACATGTACAGTACCTGAAGTCACAAGAAACTGAACATGACTGGAAGAGGACTTTACCCTTTAGCCAGAATAGAAATATCTGTTAGCTTTGGTACTTGATCTGTTCAAGGCCTAGTTCACCTGTGGGGGAAACAGAGACTTCTATGAGAATTAATAGACTTTTTTCAAAGCATACATTCTTGCTAATTTATTATGATTAGCTTGGCTCTGGTCAGATATACTGTATTTTGGTAGTCTGTTTAAAAAAAAACGTGAAATGCAGTTGAAACATAAAATGTGTGTACAATCTTGCTAGTTTTAAAACTGAATGTAAGAAATTGCCCAACTTTTAATTCTGGTTATATCTTGTGTTATTCTATTTTATTACGTGAGATTTTAAGCAGGGGGCAGGAGAAGAACTAGGGGCATTATTTCATTTTTCAAAAATAATATCTTACCTTGCAATTTGTATAGGCTTTGGTATCTCCTAAGCAATTCTTGGCACAGCAAATATTTAAACTCATGCTGTGCAAAGTGATCTTTTTAGCTTGATAAAGAAAACACTTGCACTAGCAATCTTGCTGCAGTCAAGCTTACATAAAGATCAGCAGGCGTGCTGGCTTCTACTCTGAAAAGTTTTGGTGGAGTCAGGAACTGATTCATCACACCCACTTGGTTGCCCAAATTGATTTCTCAATCCTGTTTGGACAGGAATGGAGACACCTAAGGGGGGTTGACACTTGTAGCTTAGATGTGGTCTGGGCCACGATCAATGCACCGTAGAAAGTGTGAAAGAAGAACTGGCAGTCCTTAATCTGCAAGAATTATGACAGCATCGTGCTGCTTTCACTACCATTTGCACATCAGGCATTCAGAGATAAAAAGCAAGGCCTAGAGCAAGAATACGAGAAGCCATCAGTCTCCGCTGGACATCATTATACCTTTACAAGGAACTGAATTTCCAGTGTTCATCTGGGTGGAAGATGATGGCAGTTGTAATCCAACATATCTACACCACATCAAATGGGGAAAGTTGATTTATTATACTGTAAAACAAACAGTTTGGCCCTGGGTCTGCTTGCTATTCCATTAGATGATATTTCCAGAGATGTGCATCTCCAGGGTAGAAAAGTTTCAGAAAAAGGATATGTTATGTGTACATGCTGAAGCAAAGAACTAATCCACAATCTAAAACTATACAAAACCAAAAAAGTTGGTGGCTTTGAGCTCATATATCTCTATCTGTAGTTATTTTCTGATGCCTTAAAAAGGGCTTTTTGTGGGATAAAGGCAATCATTTGGAATTTCTCCAACAAGGCTTGGTCAACTTGAAGCATGGCACATGGCCCTAATTTCACAAGTCTTTTCATAAATTATCAGTCCTAAACTTTGATGAGAACAATCAGTCATTCTGCTGGCATGGAGGTGGAGGCAGAAAGCAAATAGTAAGAGAAGAGAGTCAGAGAGAGGGAGAAAGCAAAAAGTGAGAAAAGAAAATGGGTGACTCCTGTCTTCTTTTGGGTCTGGCCCTACCCCTTTTTTCTCCTACCCTCTTTGATTATCTCCAAGGGAGGGAAGGCAAAAAAGAAAAAAATAACGGTTTGAATGGGATTGGGAGTATTAGCAAGAAAATGAACTTGTTCCTTGGTGAGGATCAGTTGATATTCCTCCTGCTGCTAATCCGTTAATCAACTATCAGGATTCTGAATGTGTGACCCTCACCTTGCCAGGATTTGAATTGCTCTTAAGGAACACAGTTGCATATAATAAGAATGAAAATTCTTTCAAGGGCCAGAGCACTGGAATTGATTTGCTAGATTGTCCTTGTTATATCCAGAGGGGAAGGTCTGATATCATTTTAGGTAAAGTTGCGGTCGAGGTACAAGTATATACCACATACACTTCACTCCTTGGATCAACATGGCACTCATGCCAAGGAACATTCATGCCAAGGAACATATATGCCAAGGAACATGCATGTACATCTACAGGAGAGTTTCTGTAATGTTTTGACAACTCCTGCTTAAGAAAAGAAAAATCAGCCATAAATCAAGGAAGGAAGGAAAGGAAGGAAGGAAGGAAGGAAGGAAGGAAGGAAGGAAGGAAGGAAGGAAGGAAGGAAGGAAGGAAGGAAGGAAGGAAGGAAGGAAGGAAGGAAGGATAAAAGAAAAGAGAAAAGAAAAGAAAAGAAAAGAAAAGAGAAAAAAGAAAAAAGAAAACATATTCTCTCTCCTGACATGTTCAAAATGTACTGCCAGCAGTCATTTTGTTCTTGGAACTCCTATATCCTCTGCAGCCCAAGCGTACATGAACAAGTAAAGGCTAGCACTTTCATGTTGTATAATCAAGCATTTCATCACATTAATTTTGGTTTGTCTGCAATCAAGGTTTTTTTTAACTCCACTAACACAAAGGGATAGTTTAAGAATGTGCTACAATAGGCTTGATTGTTCTCACAGTGAAATAGAACACATATAAATAAACAGAAGCCCCACAGAGGGGTTTGATTGGCTGATGTACAATTAAAGCTACAACCAAATTGATTTTCTTCTTGAGGTGGGAGGGATGCAAAATGACATTTAGATCACTGCTTTTGAAAGTTTCAACTGGTAATTACTGAATCATTTTTTACCTTTCCATCTACAGGTTGCAATGCAGTAAGAACTGAAACACTGAGAAACAGAGCTTTTCCCTCCTAATCTATACATTTGATATAACAAGCTTTCTATATTCCACATTCATAGAGCTATCCTGTGATTCAGAAGGAACAGAAATTCAGACAGATTCCCTCATCGCTGGAAAAAAGATCAAACACATGCTCTTCAACCCCTTTCTACTTGCTTTGTCCCCATCACAAGAGGGGAGGGTGGGTGGGGCTTAAAAGAAGCAAATAAATATCATTATCTAGATCAGTGTTTTTCAAACTTGGCATCTTTAAGGTGTGTGGATTCTCCAGCCAGAATAGGTAAATGTAGTGACACAGACTTTACTTTTTCAATACTTGCTTCTGAAAATCACATCTAAAAATGAATTCATATCTTTATTTATTTAGAACATTTATATGGCCACCCAACACAAACAGTAGATTTTCATTCAATCAAAATTCCTGACAAAAATAATTTTACAACAAGGACCATGATTATTTATTGATATTTGTGTGGCAAACTGAATGTACTCATCTCCTTTATGAAAATGTAGATACAAAATGTTTTTGGTAGATACCAAAGAATACTCTCATGTGTGCAATACAAATTAAATGATGCTATAGCTTAAAAAGAACATAGAGATAGTGTGTGTGGTTTTTAGTACATGGTCAAGGTTAAGGGGTAGGCAACCTTTTTGGGATGATGGATGTATTTGGAGTCCTAAGACCATGATGTTGTGGTCATGAAATATTTATTATTGGGTGTTTACTTATCCTCAAAGTGACTGCCCTGGTAGGGGTGGCCTATATGAAAACTTCAAATTTATCAGAAGGCTAACTTGTGGTGATTACACACCACCCTCTCTAATGTCCTCAGAAGTTCCTTAACACTTCAGTTTATCTTTTATTTCGTTTACTAAGATATCTCTACGTCCTGTATGAGGCCCAGGAGTATCTAAGATATCTCTAGGCCTTCTATGGGATCTAGGAATATCTAAGGTATATATAAACCCTCAGTGAAACCCAGAGATATTTTGGAAAATAGAAACCAAGTTAGAAACTGGCACTTTCCTTTGTAGCTTGCTAGCTCCCCAGAAGGGGAAATTAAAGTTGGGTATTATTAAGAACCAATCCTACAGTTCTCTGGGTCTTCCGGGCTGTGTGGCCGTGTTCTTGAAGTTTTGTTTCCTAACGTTTTGCCAGCACCTGTGACCGGCATCTTCAGAGTGCAGGAGCACAGATAGGAGCAGTTCTCTCTGTGCCCAGGGTGATGTGACCCTTCTGTGGGTATTTATAGAGATTGGGGGGGGGGATTGGGGGTGTGTGTGGGGGGTTGAGTTACTGACTGGCTGCTTGTTTTGGTGTCAGAATCTGTGTGTATCTTCCTGGGGATTAGGCAGGGTTTTTTCTTCTATTGAATTGTTAAGGAGGGGCTGCTGGGGGTGATTAGCAAGTTCATTGTGTGAACTGTTCACATGTCCTGGTGGCTGAGCTGAGTTCCTTGACCTTTTGCAGGCTGTATTGTTCAGGATTGGTAGCCAGGTTTTGTGGATTTTTAGACTCTCCTCTTTTTTATTGAAACTGTGCTGGTGTTTGTGAATCTCAATGGCTTCCTGGTATAGCCTGGTATAGTGGCTGTTGGTGTTGTCCAGTATCTCTGTGTTTTCAAATAGGATTTTGTGTCCAGTGTGCTTGAGAGCATGTTCAGCTACTGCAGATTTTTCTGGTTGCTGTAGTCTGCAGTGCCTTTCGTGTTCTTTTATCCTGGTATGGATGCTGCGTTTTGTGGTCCCGATGTATACTTGCCCGCAACTGCATGGGCACAGCTGCTGGGGGTGATTAGCAAGTTCATTGTGTGAACTGTTCACATGTCCTGGTGGTTGAGCTGAGTTCGTTGACCAAAAGCAATTAAGAATCCAAGCATGTGTGTGAGGATACATGTGTAATATCTCAATAGAATTGAGATATTTCAATAGAAGAAAAAACCCTGCCTAATCCCCAGGAAGATACACACAGATGCTGACAAAACAAGCAGCCTCTCAGTAACTCAACCCCCCCACACACACACCCAATCCCCCCTTCCCCCCCCCCCCCCAGATCTCTATAAATACCCACAGAAGGGTCACATCACCCTGGGCACAGAGAGAACTGCTCCTGTCTGTGCTCCTACCCTCTGAAGATGCCGGTCACAGGTGCTGGCGAAACGTTAGGAAACAAAACTTCAAGAACACGGCCACACAGCCCGGAAGACCCACACCAGCCATTGTATGCCGGCCATGAAAGCCTTCGACAATACACTACAGTTCTCTGCTTCTACCAAGATAATAGTTTATTGAATGCAGAAATGTACTTTTAAGACCCTCTTCCTTTTCAGGCTGAAGAAAGCCAGTACAAGTGTCAGCTGGCAATGATAGGAGTAACGCTATAGTTAATTAATGCTTTTTTTCTGGAAACACAGCTTTGGCACACAAAGGGGAGGAAAGCTGCATCTACCTTGATACTCAGGTTTCCATTTTTTCCCCCAAATAAACATCTCTAAGCCTGTTTTAACTACATCACTGAAATACTTATAATTTTTGACCCAAGAATTGCTAGAACTAAAGTGGGAAATTTAGGAAGAGTGAAATCCAGTGATCCAGACTGGATTTGCAGCAGTCTTGCCAAATCTGACATCCTCCAGATCTCAGTGCAACTCTTTGAACTGTTAGCTTTCACTGTCCGATTTTATCTCATTTTCCCCCAACCTTGATATAGACTCTCCCCATCAGAACTTGGAAAGCAAAGGAGTCCAGAAATAATACAATTACAGTAGGCTCAATGGATTAAACTAAAACAACAGTAGGAAAGCCTAATCTTGCAGATATTGTTAAACAACAATTCACACATGTTCTCTTCCTACAACACTGAGGTTTAATTCAGGACCTTCTGGAAAACCACAGATGCTCATTTCCTGACTTGCTTCTCTTTCCCAGTGTGTTTGACTATAATCCTCTCTATATTTATTGGCTTTTCAAAGACCCATCCTTCAATATTTTCCTTGAAACAGCCAAATTGTTGTCCTCATGTGATGAATGCAACACTGAGTCTGCAGCAACAGACTGAAGGTGATATTCTCAACAAAAATTATGAAATCAATTTTAGATTTTAATTTTAGATTAGCTTTTAGATTATTAATTAGACCTTATTTTCAGCAGACATTCATCAATCACCATCCTTGGATCTCTGAACGGTCCAATAGGTTTTCTATATTGTTATGTTTCTTCCCCTTCCATTCATGTCACCTAACAGAATAATTGTTTCTTTTGGATCTCATTCATTCATAATGTTGTACACATTTCCTCAAACTCATCTTTAATTGTTCCATTAACAGCATTCCCTGGAGAATAATGTGTAACTATCACCAATGTGTGGATTTCTACTTTCATGCACAGCCATAACAATGTTGATGAGACCACTTCATACTTGCTGACACATATTTTAGTCTTTTCATTCATAATTAAACCTAAATCTTCACTTCCCTGGCATATTTGCCAACTTCAGTGTACAACTTCCAATCACTTTCATTCAGATCTACTATATCTTTGTATTTTCTTAATTTCTTATAGCGTAAAAACTCCTTGTAAATAACAAACGATTACACCAAAGAGAGATTACTAATCATCCTTCATATGATTCTGACATGCATGGAGCTTTTGTTTCAATATATTGGGGGGAAATGCAAAGCCTTATCTTGCTGCGAAGAGCCATCTTCTAAAATGTTGCCATTTCAACTTTCTTTCTCATTCTCCATAATTTGAAGAATGGGACTCAGATAATGAAATTCCAGGGTTTCAAGATCTTCTCTTCCTGATATCCATTCTAAGTGTGATCCAGTTTATATGTACAAGCTTCCTCCAAGCAAATATCACTCAGTTTTTCCTGAGGAAAAAAAAAGTTGATTAGCTCCTTTAATGACTATAACCAACCTGTTATTTTAGGTCAACTCCTCTGAACTTAAAACTTAATGATTTTATCCACAAGTTGTTTCTCACTATTTCCCTTTCCACACATAATCTTTCAGCTAATTTTCAGTCATTAGTAATAGCTCCAGGCTGTACTACCTCCTCCCAAACAAGTAGGAAGAGATTTTATTAAATAATAAGTGTAACCTTCAGCTTTCATTGAAGGTTTCTAATACAATGAAATGAGAGCAAATTATAAATATAAGAATTATATGCATCACCCCTCCCAAGAAAAACAAAACTATGCTTATAGCTAAATAGATAATGAGATTCAAGAGTGCTATTTTCTACCTCTAAATATTTTTCTGGAATGAAACAATCACCTTAATAAACTCTTGAATTCTCAAACCTTTGAAAAAGAAATATTATATGTAGGCTCTCTATTCTCTTTTCACATACAGATAATCTCACTATTTCCTATTTCAAAATATCAGAAGCCCAATGCATGTCTAATGCTTCTTCCAACCTGACAAATTATTGAGGCATTGGCATATTGCATTTTGAAATAGGTGATAAATTATGTTATACTGAGATTATGGATCCAACTAATGTAGGCATCAGCTTTTCCTGGTCCGATGCCCCCTATCCCAAATGTGTTATAACTGCAACCTACAAAATAATACCTGGGATGGCAAGAGCTTGAGGAAGACTGATTTACTCTGACTGAGTAAATTCAAAGCAGAAGTCCTTTATACCCCTCCCTGAAGATCACAGAGCTGAACCTGAGACATATACATGCAAAGCACATACCCAACTGTTGAGATATGGCATTTCCCAGCACTAGGGACAGTAAATACGTGCACTTCTGTACTGCATCCTTGCTGTCAGTTCATGATGGAAAAACATTTTGGACTAGACAGTTCCTCAACCTTAGCAACTTTGAGATATCTGGACTTCAATGCCCAGAATTCCCCAGCCACTATGCTGACTGGAGAATTCTGGGAGTTGAAGTCCAGACATCTCAAAGTCACCAACGTTGAGAAACACTGACTAGAAGTTAAATGTTTAAGAATTTCCAGGCTGGTCATTTTTATATTAGTTAATGAATGACAGTATTCACATTCTTCAATGAAGTATTTAGTAACTATATGGTTATTCCTTTGGTGGTTGTTATTGTTTATCAGATTTGGACTCTTTGCTTCCTGGAGGAAGAATTTTATTCATGGGAGAGATTTTTTTTTACTCTCACAGCAACCCTGGAAAAAAAATTAAAGTTCAGAATGTCAGCAAGCTGAAGAATATAATCAGGTTCATACCATTTGCATCCACAAAAATGCTGAGTTAAGAGTTTTTATGAGCCCATTTTGATTGTTCTGGTTGTTTGAATTGCAATATGTTTTAATATATTTTATTTTGTTGGTTGTCATTTGTTGCCTTTAATTATGTACACCACCCTGAATCACATGTTGAGTGGGTGACCATATAAACTGAATTAATGCATAAATAAGATGGAAGCCAGGAGATTAGATTGGATTAGCCAGAGAGATGAAACAGTGCTTTTGTCACTCTGCCACAATTGTTCTAGCTTGCTTTGACTTGTCCAGTAAAATCCTTACAGTGCTTGGCCTAAAGGGAATTTACTGCAGTATGAAAACACAATCAATCAATAATAGTCTTCTCCATTCTGGTGTTTTTCAGATGCACTGAATTTCAGTTATTGTGATCCAAACCCAACTATGGCTTAGATGATATCCAGCTATAAAAAACTGATCTACTGCAACAAGGCTTGGGCCTTTGACTCCTGAAAAATCAGCTTATTGTTTATTGAGATAGTCTTCACGGGCTTTTTACAAGAATCTGTGCTGGCTAAGATGGAAGGGAACAACTGTTGTACTGCCCAGGAAAATTTTGGATTTATATCTCTTACTTTCAGCAGCTTAGCATTTTTATTTCATTTTCCTCTGCTTTCACTTCAGGATATCTCCACATATGTCACAGATTTTTAGTGCTGCTTTTATTTATTTCTTTTTTTTTTAATGATTTTATGTTTGTTGTTCTATTTACGCTATATATAACTTTTGTAAGTCATCCCTTATAATTATATATTGAAGGATATGAAAAATTCAATTGATAATCAATAGATGGAGTTGTGTCCATCCAAGATTTCAATGAATGTGAAGCAATTTCCAAACTTCAGCCAAAATTGGGGTGATTTCTACATCTTTCCTTGAATCCCAAAGGTAATGGGGAGAACTGAACATCCCATAGCAACTATTATATTCTTGATGGAGTCATCTCAGTCCACCATACCCCCAAAGGAATCTTTGACCAATTGTCTTTCAGGAAGTCAATGGAAAATGTTTTCCATGTTAGAAAATAGTAGGTGTTGTCAGGGTTCAACCATCCAAAATAGTTTTACAGACTGAGCAGAACGTGTTTTCCCTGTCTAATTGTAATTTAATTGAGCTATATAGTACTTAACATCTCTTAGTAATATAAAAGACCACTGGTGGTAAGAAGCATGGGGTTATAATTCATGTCATCCTTGTTAATTTGCAATTGCTTTCAAAGCCAATGTGCAGATTTTACTTGGCAAACCGTCGCTACAAGGCCTCGGAGAGAGATGAGTTACATAGCAAAAAGCAAGGGAGGGGAAACCTTCTGTGCGCATCACTGTAATTAAGAATCCAAGCATGTGTGTGAGGATACATGTGTAATATCTCCACCGCTTCCCTTGTGCAGTTAGCCCTGAATATTAGCGTAGGAGCAGGTCAAAAGTGTCAGATGACACGCTTCCCGCCCTACCTTTTCTTCTGCAGAAGCTGTGGTGCTGAGTACAATGAAAAAAAAAAAGCCGTAGAAGGCCAGCCATCAGGGCTACGCACTGATATTCCTTTCACAGCTGATTAATGTGGTGTTCCATGGTCTCTGAAAGCAGAAGTTTCCTGGGCAACAGGTGACTTGTATTACATTCTTTTGAATTTTTAACATGATGTGCCCAAATGCAGCAGCTTAAGTAGGCAGGGTAATCCTTTGTTCAGATACTAGCAATGCATTTCTTTTACAGAACCCTGATAGGATTAGAGGAGGCATTAGAGTAATTAAGGTCAGAGAGACTGACATTTACTAAATCCCTAAACTCAACCCCTTAACTCCAATATTATTTGGGAATGTTGCAGGTCACAAGGTCAACTGCTATAATACATTGCTTTCTTTCGAGACATAGAATACACAGTCATTTCCATCTGGTGTTGTATGGGGCTTGCACTGCAAATGAAATGCAAACTAATGGCTGTGGGTGAAGCTCCTCCATAGGAGCACCTGGACAACAGGACCCATCTGGCAAAACATCTAACAAAAAGTTGCTTGCAAGTTATCTAGGTGTGGATCTGGGCACAATTATTTTCCAAAGAGCTTCAATACAGATTTTTGAAGGATAATTTTTAAAAAATCAGCAAGGAACTAAAATGTAGGGCAGTGCTAGAAGGGCTAAGTTAGGACCCCCTCTCTGTTACCATTCAGGTATTTGCAGAACTATCTCTTCTAAGTAGATCCCACTCATCCAATTCCCTCTCTTCCATTGTGGATGTTGAAGAGAGGGGAGATCCATAAAGTCTCAAAAGTAGTGTTTTTCCATGGTGGCTCCCACTTTATGGAATACTGTAACTTTCCTCCAGAAGCCAGATGAGCACCAACTCTGACAGCTTTTTGAAAAGCTGCTGAAATGGAGTTGTGCCACAGGGCTTTTGAGGGTCGATGCTGCCCAGTGTGTATTGGTGTTATCACAGTGTTATTTTTATCATCGCTTCTTTTACTGATTTATGTTGAACTTGTTTTGTGACTCTTAAATTTGGTTGTGTTCGGTTTTTATGGCTGTAAATTTCACAATAATGAAATTAAATAAATATGTACTGTTTAAGACAGCCGCGGGGGGAAGCCTGATTCAAGGGCCTGCATGGCTGGTTTGCCTAAATGTCTCTACCTTTAGTGTCTATGGTATCTAAAAGCTGTCTGCTCTTCAGCTTTCCATTGCTTTGTTTATAGAAGACAATTATCTAGCTCAGGGATGGACATCTTCTGGCCCCTACCTCACATATGTTTCTTGCCCAAGCCTTGGGTACTGCTCATCTGTAATTTGCAATGAGACAGGAGGGAGAAAATATTACATAACTATTTTAATTTAATTTACATTACATTTAAGCCTAAATTAAATTTAGTTGAGCCCTGGTCTCTCTCACTCTTTTGTACTGATTCCATCCAATTTCTCGACTGCCATCTGTAGCATGACATTCAAAGGTTGTGATTCTTTGTTACAATCAAATTCTCCAGACTTTTTCTTCTACTCACTGCATAAGATTTTATGATATTGTGTTACTTTGCCCAACTGAAAATAATAGTGTTATTTGTCATTGGTCATATATGTCTGTGTTGGATCAGGAACTCCCTAAGAATCAAGCTTTTGTTTAGATTCCTGAACCACCCAATGTTAGGCCCAATCTGGTAGCATTTTAAAAATATAAAGCATGCTAAAATGTGTAAGATATATCATTAAGCATATGTGAAAATGTGCAATTAAAATAACCTTATGTTAAAATAATATTTATCACATTTCTAACTACCAAATATTTGTATTCAGATTTAGGATCATAAAAAGGACAGAGGTTACCTGGGCTACTAGTTGAACTCTAACTGTCTGGGGAGTTATTTTCATCTCATCTGCAAACCTGTGTCTTGACTCCTGGTGACTGCTTTGACAAATCCTTGCAGTATTCTTGGCAACAGTTTTGAAAGTGGTTTGCCATTGCCTTCTTCCTGGGGCTGAGAGAAAGAGTGACTGACCCAAAGTCATCTAGCTTTCCTTGTGCCTAAGGCAGGACTAGAACTCCTGGTCTCCCAGTTTCTAGCCTGGTGCCTTTAACCAGTACACTGAACTGGCTCTCTTTTGGAGGGGCATACATTATTTCATTATTTAATGAAAAGCTAAATTTCAGTTTGAGGTTAGTGAAAAGTTGTACTTTTCCCCCCCATCCAAGTTCACAGGCCTCTTGAAATCTATCCACACACCCCAAAGAGGCCCATGGACCTAAGGTTACAGACCCATGCTCTAGAGGAAGAGACTGGTATGGGTCACTGAGTATCTCCTGATCTTCTTGCTTCTTTGGGTTACATCCTTCCACTGCCTTCTTTGCCTCTGCCAAAGATTTTTTCCAGTTGTTTGGTGTTCTCTTTACTTCTCTGTCCTCCTGGGGAACTTCACCTGTCCTGCTTGAAGCTTCTCATCTTCCATGATGCATATCAGCACAGCCCTTCTCTCATCATGCCCTTCACTTTCTCTTCCATAAGGAAATAAGCTTGTTCTTAAAACAAATGTAGTCTGAGTTTTCTTCAGGCAGGAAGACGAACAATGTCCCCACTATGCAGGTTAAAATGATGGTTTGCTTGCTATCCATGTTTCTTGGAACCTTCCCTTCCAAACTTCCACATGAATGTTCCCTGTTGGCACATTTTTGTTGCAAGCGCCCAAAAGCTGCCTCTGCCTGGACTGAAGGAAGAAGATGGGGGGAGCGGGAGAGAAGAAAAAGAAAGGGACAAAAACCTGACAAACAACCCCGCCCCCCAATCACATTCAATGGACAATCACCCAGGAAGTCAATGACAGCAAACAATCATCAACCTCTCCCCCTCCTTGGCTTTTCTGCTCTCCTTGTCTCCTGCCTCTCTCCTGCCTCTTCCAACTCCATCGCCAAATTGCTGTTTGCTCTCCTTGTGTGTTTGCTCAGATCATCTTTTAGGAAAGTGGATACTTTTTCAGTTTTGAAAGTATGTCGTGTGGGTCCAGAATTGTTAGTTTGAGGCCTCCCTATTTCCAGATGGTAAGTGCAGCCAGTCAAACTAATGAGTTTACTACGTCCAAAAGGAGCTCTGATCTCTCCAGC
Source organism: Python bivittatus (assembly GCF_059951505.1). Lineage (NCBI taxonomy): Eukaryota > Metazoa > Chordata > Lepidosauria > Squamata > Pythonidae > Python > Python bivittatus. The sequence goes on along the minus strand of NW_028277112.1, from coordinate 2,183,889 downwards.
TAGTCTTCATCCTTTTTCTGAGCTGGTAGGTATATTTCCAAACAAAATACTAAGCTGTGATCGCCATCCATTTTTATTTAAGTTTTAGGTCTAATAGGTGGACTAAAAAGTTAGTGTTGGCATATTTGTCCTCTCTTTCTATGTGTGTTGGGGGGGGGAGGGAAGGGGTGTTTCATTTTATTTTTGCCCTGGATAAAAATAATTCTTTCTACCATGGGCTAGCTATATAAGAACACATCTAGTTGATTAACAACTTCATTTGCTTCGTAATTCCCCTTCTTCTCATATCATTTTGCTGGGTTCTTTTACTCAAGCTCAGAGACGCCCATGGTACCATTCATTAATAAAACTACTAGCACAATCAAGCTTACAGTCTTATTTCTCCCTGCCACACAATAATGTTATTATTTATTCATCTTTTACCTTTATTTTGTATTTTTTTATGTGTAGCTCTTGTACTTTCCTATTTTATTTTTATTCTCTCCACCAAGTTTTTGAATAGCAACCCATTTTTCTCATAGAAATATGGGCCAGATCCAAAAAGAGGGTATGCCTTGGGAAGAATTTTGTGGACTTAAGGGAAACTCCCCTGCAGGTTATGTTAGCCTATAGGCCAAAGGTTCCTTGTTATAAAATTGCAGCTGAAATGCTTCTTTGCCTTTAACATCTTTTCTAAAATTATTCTGGGCAGATCACAGCAGAGAAGGAGAAAAAATGGTGCAAAATAGGGAACTTAATCCCAATAGAAACAGGAACTTCAAGGGAGATCTTTTAACAGGAAAGAAGAAAGGAGAAATGAGTTCTATTACCTTGTTCCCTTATTCTACAGTCTGGTACACTTTGGTAGTATATTAATACTTTGGATGTATGTCAGATTGATATATAATTGCCTTCTCTAGAAAACCTCTCTACAACTTTAACTGAAGGCTCAATACACCGGATAATGGAGTCAGCTGTATCTGCAAATTCCTATCACTCTGATTGAAATCTACTGCCCTGCCTTATTTAAAAGAATTGGGCATCATCACTGATTCCTATTTCTATTTCCCTTCCACTAGTTCTGAAGTTAGACCATTTAGCCTATGATCTGTTTCCCATGTTTCACCAATTTACCAGCTGCTGAAGTACAAAGGAATATTCCCAGAGAAATAGTGAATGTCCAATCTTAGCAGTTCTCCAAGATCTATGAAGACAGCTCTCTATGGTAATAGCAGTCCGCTCCAACAGAAGAAAGAGAGAGCACCTGTTACTAACAGCCTATACAAAGACTTGGCGATAGGCAGATTCAAATTACTTACCAACTTGGCTTTGGGATGGGTAGAAAGAGCTAGATGTAGTTAGTTGAAAGAAGGTTCTGTGATTGGGACTGAAAGAGTTTGTTTTGCTAGCTTCATTCAGTCAATGGGATTTTCAAAATATTTTTCTCTTTTGAAGAATAGATTTCTCCATCAATATGGCTTACTCTCAAATATCTTTTGCTCTTTAATATTATGTTGGTGGAGATAGTGAAAGAAACTGTTTAAGATACACAATTCGAAGGCTGCTTTGAATGCTTACTTTTTTTTAGCAGTTCCAGTGAGCAGATTGATTTGGCAAAGCCTTGAATCCATTAGAAATGGCTTCCTATGGACTATTTTCCAATTATATTATTTACCATCAAGCTGTCTGAAAGATCCTCTTCAAATTGAGCTGTATTTTGGATTTAATTTAAGTGGTTTGGGGTCATTATGGCTGATACAGACAAATAGGAAGCCCCAAAGCATTTGATGATTCAACATATGGGGCAATGTGGAACTCTATATCTAATGCTGGAGCACTTGGAGATCAAGAAAATGTTTTGGACAAGATAAACTTGGAGACATATCATAGTAGTATGGTTCTGAAGCACTTCCTAGAGATGACTTCAAAAGTACTCCCTCTGTCAAGAATGGTAGAGGTACATGGTGTGATCTAGCAGTGAGGAAAGTCATAGGAACATGATTGTTTGGTTAACTGATATCTAGCCTTTCCTCAAAGAGCTCAAGGTGGAATACATTGCACTCCTTGCTTTCATCCTTTCTCATAACAGCACTGTGGAGTAGCTTAGGCTAAGATAAAGTGATGCCCAAAGTCACCTAGTGAGCTTTGAAACTAGATTTTGGGTTTTTTTCAATCCTAATCCCACAGTTTAACCACTACAGCATACTGGCCCAAGCCACTGTCTCTTCTCATGGCACTTCCAGTAGCAATACTGCCCATCAGCAATCCAGGTCTCTTTCTGAGAATAGCACTGGTGAATTGGGCCTGTGGTCCACATTCTGGGAGAGGTGATATGGCAGAGGGGCACCCAAATTATTCATTAGAACAGAACAGAAGTGGCACTAGTAAAGCACATCCAGTATGTCCCCAGTAGAGACAATATCTCAGGTTGTCACAAGATCTGTACTGGCAGCTCAAACCCTTTGATTCTGATTCTTGCAGTTATTTTACAGCAATCACATTTCAGAAGCATTCCATTGTATGGGATGTGATGATACCAATATATTTCTAGCCCTCTGCCTGTTTGTCAGATTCTGGACCCACTGTGGATCTGAATTCTGGGATTTGTAGAATAGGAGACAGAGATTTAGACTGAATTATGAAAGGGTTGGCTAGTCAACAGGTTGGAGCATATCATGTGGCAAAATCTGGCATCCTAAATGTAAGCACTACAATGTAGTAAGCAGGAAAGCAGCCAGTGTTTTATGTATGAAGTAAATAACAGTGGTAGCAGAAGAATCAACATCTTTATGTGGGCTGCTGGCTGTCTAACAATCTACAACATCTTCTAATCCACCGGAAAAAGGGGACAGTGAGAACTTAGAAATTAAAGCCATTAATATTTCAGACTGCCAGGGATAAGCCACTATCAATAAAAACATTTTATTTAATTTTATTATTTTAAAGGATCACAAAGGGATTCAAAAATATGCTTGCATAGAAAGAAGAGGCAAGGCTCCCTTAGGCTAAGGGAGGGGTGAAGAGAATTTGTTGCTCTCTCTCTGTTTATAAATGAATGTCTACTTCCACTGAAGCCACTTCCTGTTGGTTCCTGTTAAAATGCCTCAGAGGTCCACTGCCTTGTACTGTTTGGAAAGCTGGGATTCTGTTTGTCGTTTCTCCAAATCTAAACTATTTAACCGCAGCAACATTCAGTTGAAGGGTATACAAGATGTGGGTAAACAGTAGTTATAGTAACAAGTTTACAATTCTGTCCAGGCAAGGGTGTACTTAAAAACACATTTAGAATTTAAATCAGCTAAATATATATTGCATGTAATACAAAGTGCAAATTCTAGAGAAGTCAGCTGAGAAATATTGTGGTAAAATGCACAATAGAATTGGGGCATTTTTCGGTTTGTTTGTTTCATGGGGGTGTCTGCAGGTGGGGTCAATATCTGCAAGATGGTTGATGTAGCATTACAACCCAAGTCTTTGGGATATGCCTGTGATGTGTGTCAAAAGGAGGGGGGGGCTTGGATCCCGATGCCAGACCCCCCACCTTGCAGATTTTGTTCCTAATTGAGACCCAGGACAGATTGGATATGGGAAGCAATCTGAAGTGCTTAGATCAGGCCAAAAATGAAAACAACCGGGCGATCAAAGGAGCAATTGCTGAGGATAGATCATTGTTTAACCCTCATGAAATAAATGCCATTTTTATTATGAGCAATATCATCTACCCATCAAATGTGAGCATCGTCAAAGGCGATCTGAAGTAAAGCAGGCTAAAAAGAAGAGCTGGGCACAAAGGACTGTTTGGAATTTCTGAGGAAAGTTTTGGGCAGTGAAACGGGGTGGATGAAATCTCTGAATTTCTCTGGGGAAAGGAGAAAGTGCATAGCTGGGAGGACAAATTGATAGAAGTCCCTGTGAACAAGGACAATAGTGTCATCCGTGAAAAAGTCCAGTGGGATTTAACTGAAACATGGGAAGACAGGGCAGCTACAGAGAGAGGAGAGCTGACTGAATAATGAAATATGAGACCTTCCCACAACATCCCTTGGGCACCTCATAATTTAATAAAGCAAGAACTCCACCCTCCACCCATGAGACATTGCCACAAATTCTCTTCTTGCTGAAAGAATTCCTGAAGCAGATTGAAATGAAGACTGGTAGAAGAAAAATACAGGAGATTTATTTGCCCCACACTAGTAAAAAGTAAGATTTTTTCTCTTCTGTAGTGAGATACTGTAAGGCACTTAAACAGCAGCATCCACAGCAAACTGCAGTGACACCAGCATGAGGATATGTGCAGGATGCCATAATCCATGATTATGTACTTACAGCAAGACTTCCACCCCACATACATAAGTTGTGGTCTTTGTTCAATCACATGTAATTATCATGTGCAGGCCTTAATAGAACCCATTGATGATGTGCTGGAAGGGCTAGAAGGCGAATCCAGATTTCCATGATTCCCCAACCTGGCTATGGGATTTGTGGGTGGTGGTCTGAGGTGAGTCATGGGGCTTGAGGACCTACTCAGCCCCAAAAAGGCAGGTGATGCTGTCCTTGGATCAATAGTAGGGCCAAGCGCACTCATGCTGCTTAGCATTAAGAGTACCCACCCTCATACTGCGGCTGCACCTGCCTTTTAAATCAGTGACATTTTGGAGCAAGTTAATATTCTTGTTTGTTGGACTGATTGGTTGGTTGATGGATACTCTACCTTTTTACTCTGGGAAATAAGCAAGGTGGATAACAATTGAAAAAACAAGGAAATAGAAAAAAAATTAAAAACATAAATTAAAATTAACACCAAACTTGAGACTAACATCACTTAACAATTAAAAGCCTAACAAAAGAAACATATTTTTACAGATTTTATAAATGCTGAGAGAATGGGGAACAAATATTATTTGAGGGCATATGCTCCTTAATCTAGAAGCAATAGATCAGATGGGACTCTCTCCATACCAGAAATATCAGCCTCTAGCAGCAGGGGCATTTTTAAGAAGGCCTGCCCTGCACATCTTAATAGCTGGACACATTTGTGATGGGAGAGGCAGAGTTTCAAAGATCAATAGCAACCTTTCAAATTGTGTCTGGTAAGCATCTGGCAACTGGTGCAGAACTTTCAGTAGTGCATACTTCACATTATCCTCCTGCTTTGCACCAATCAGCAACTTGACCTAGCTGTTGCATTTTCTATCAAAATTGCACCTTCTGAGCATTTTGGAAGGACAATTCCATATAAGAGTACATAGAAGTAGTCAATTAGTGGATAAGGGTATAGATAAGCAGTGCCAAATCTGACTGGTTCAGGAAGGCTTGCAGCTGGCACATCAGGTGAATTGTGCAAACTTGTTTTTTGTCACAGCTGCTACTTGTAGTCCAATAACAATTGAGGAACAAGGAGCACTCCCAGACTGTGAACCTTTTCTTTCAAGGGGAGTGCAACCCTGTCCAAAACAGTCTGAACATCCTTTTTCTAATCCAGAGTCCTGTATAGCAAGAGAAATTTAGCTCCGTCTGGATTTAATTTCAGTTTGTTCTCTCTCATCTTATTTCTTATCAAATTTAGATAATGTTGAAGGATAATTATTTCTTCCTTCAGTTGTATAGTAAGGAGGAAAAGAAGTGGATGCAAGTACACTAATGACACCTCATTCCAAAACTGAATAACCTCCTGTCTACTGTAGAATGTATAAAGGTACTTCAAATTTATGTTGAAAATGTGGACAACAGGAAAGGTAATTTTATCATGCCTGGTGGACTTGTAAAAAAGCCAGAAATTTCTGGGTTCAAATGCATATAATGATACAAAGAATTTTAAAGATCAACATTCAATTGAAACCAGAACTTTTCTTGCTGGGATTAATGGACAGCCAATTAGAAAAGAGCCATGGAAGATTATTTTTATATATGATTACTGATGCAGGACTATTACATGTGCAAAAATGGAAAGACTCTGAACTACCCACAATGGAGGAATGGTTGGTGAAGATGACAGAGCTAATAGAGATGGCAAAATTAACTTGTTTGATTAGAGAAAGCTCAACAACTACATTTATCAGTGACTGGAAACCCCTTGTGGACTTTTTGCTGAAAAAAAGTGAAAAATGAACTTATGATTTATAGGTTTGAAGATTAGAAAGGGTAGCTTAAGGAAAGAAGTAAATTATGATGTAACTTTAGAGAGAAAGAGCAAAATATATTTATAACTGCTGTCCAGAAGATTGGAAAGTGCTTTTTTATAACCTTTTCTTTTTCTTTTTTCACTATTTACTATTTTTCTTTATTATCTTTATTTTCCTTTATGGTTTTTACTTTGTTAAAAATTTCTCCAAAACTAAATAACCTCCCAGTGGTTTTATATGGATATTGAATGGCATAGGGGCAACTTACAACAACTGGTAAAAACCCTTCCCTCCAGGTGCCAGATCAATCAGACTGTCAGCCTCCTGACTCAAGCCCCATCCTAACCCAATACTTGGGGGAAGAGCCAGGTCTTCACAGCCTTCTAGAAGAATAAAAAGTTAGGAACCCCTCGAATCTCAGGTATAAGACTATTCCAAAGGGTTGTGGCGGCTACAGAGAAGTGTATCCAAGGTCTCGTCAGATGACAGCATTTAAGGGATGGGACCTGAAGTGTTCCACCCTATCTGACCTAGTGGGATGGGCAGTATCATCGAGGAGAGATGGTCCCACAAATAATTTGGCCCTGTGCCATGTAGGGCTTTAAAGGTAATAACCAGCACTTTGAATTGCACCCAAAAGCAACTGTTAACACATACAGCTGTGTTAACATACATGAGCATATTGACGTGTGTCAATCACTGCCTGTGCTGCTGCATTATGCACCAGCTAGTAGCTTCTGAGTGGTCTTCAAAGGCAGCCCACGCAGAGCATGCTCACTAGTCCATTCTTGAGATGACTAAGCTTAACTTTCTTTTCTTTTTTTTTAAGTTATTGGGCACTTCAGCTAATATTTAAGGTAAGTTGGGTGTGAATCTTTTTTACATTGGAGATGTAATAAATGTGAAAGATTTTGCTGCATATTTCGGGCTTTCCCTAGGGTTGTTTTAATAGTTACATTATTATTAATATGATTTGGAGGAGACAAATAAAACTGAAATATGTTAATGTGAATTATATATTGAAAACTTGAAACTTATTAATGTATCAGGAACTTTGGATGCACTGAGCTTGAATTTAACTAAAAATATAATTTTGCATTTTTAGAAAGAAACTGCCACTCCAGGCTTAAAATGTACTGAATAAATGTGTTCACTCTGAGTCTTTGAATTGGTACTGTATTAATGTATCTAAAAGTCTCAGCAATGCGATTCTCTGGGGGCAAGATTTAATTTATTTAAAAACAGAGTCACTTTTACACGTTTATGTAATATGTATGTGTGTTTTGTTTTGTTGGTATTTTCTCTTTTTTCATTTAGTTATTTTTTTGTTTGGGGTTTTTTTAATATGCATTGCTCTGTACATTTATAAAGTTTTTCTTTTCTTTTTCTTTTTCCTTCTTTGTATGTTATAGCAAAGTGTTTTTTTAAAAGAGCCTGGAGACCCAAGATTTACTGTTAAATTTTGGTGTGAATCGATATGCATGATCATCATGGTGAAGGTTAAGGCTGTTTTTATAGAATTCCTCTGAATAAATTGTGAGCCACTGATTCTCCAGGAGGTGGAAAGAACAAAATTGCTGGTCTGCACAGCAGTAGCTGGGCTCTCTGGCCAGTTTCTCAGTTGAAGAATGGAGGAAATAAGGAATGTTCACAGAGAGAGACACACAAGAAGATGCGAATTTTTATTTTTTATTTTTTTACAGTTCTGGAAGTATCCTCCCAACCAAAGCAGAGCTTTATAATCTAACTGCAAAACCAGAAACAAGATAGGGATTCACTGGCAATGAGCTCTTGGGCTAATAGGCCAGGGTGTAATTATTTGGTATCCTAACATTTCATCAGCAACCGTGGCTGGCATCTTTAGAGGTAGATGCAGATGCTCCATAGCACACTTCTTTACAGCTCACAGGCAACTGAGCAGGAACTAACTGAGCTCTTGTGTTTGTAACAAAACTAATCTCCAATTGGACCATGTCATCAGATACCTGGGAAGCCAGTTTCTGGTTGGTTCTTCATCCAGGTGAATTTGTAATTGGTCTGATTTGAGGAAGTGCCAAAGGAGCTAATTTTTTTATTGGTCTTTCTTAGAAACACACTACTGCTACCAAATAATTACACCACAACATATTAGCCCAGAAGCTCATCACCATTGGATTGATGCAGGTTCTGAAAACCTGTATCAATATAAAATAAGGATGTCTATCATTGGACTGACACAGAGTGCACTGGATTATTACTAAAGCATCAAAGCATCATAAAATGGGTTAGAAGTGATATTCACAGCTCTACAGATATATTATTGTAAATCAACAGTTACATCAACAATCTACTGCCAGGTAGTATAATAAAGTTAGCCAAAGCAGAAAATATTAAGATGCACAGTAAGGTTAGTCAAGATATTAAAAACCGAGGTTTTTTTAGGTTACATCTTATATAGTACATTGAATACATGTTAAACAGTTGTCATGGGTTGCTGAGAACAGATTTACAAGATTCATCCAAACAGATTCCATGGCAACTGAGCAGAGTTTGATAAAGTTATGTCTGTTTTTTTTTTAATAATGTAATCCTTCCTTCCTTCCTTCCTTCCTTCCTTCCTTCCTTCCTTCCTTCCTTCCTTCCTTCCTTCCTTCCTTCCTTCCTTCCTTCCTTCCTTCCTGTACTTGACTTTTCAGTATTTCAAATTAGTAATATTTCATCAAAAGGCTGAGCAAAAGTCTCCCAATTCTATCTTCTGATACACGGAGAGATATAGGAGATCACAATCTCCCACTCCTTCTATACCAAGTGCTTCAAAAGGAGTCCATAATTAATAATAATAAAAGCCACCCAGGAGTATCAATAGGCTACACTTCCTTTCTTTCTCTTGATAAACATCATTCAACAGGCAACTAAGGCTGTTTTCGTATCAAAGTCATGATTATACCCAGACTAGAAGAATCTAGATAATCCACTTCTAAGGAATTCCAGAGCTTCAGAATGCCATCCTCTATACCATTTTGACTAAAGAAACTTCATCTGCTGAACAGCAATACTAAGAAGTGTAGAAACCACTGGGAGGACTGTGTTCTTGGAGGCCATTAAAAGCCAGGTCAGGAGAGGCAATAGGAAAAGAATGGGGTGAACACATACCAGTATCTATTTCCACAGGAGATGAGCAATGAAACCAAATAAAACTAGATGGTGTGTTGGATACTTCAGTATGATTCCATACCTGAGTACAAATCCAAATGATTTTATCTGTGAGAAACCATTTGAACTGCTCACAGTCAAGCTTTGATAGCACTAATATGCCAGTTGGGATAACTAAGGGCTGCATCATCTGCTTGATACTTAAAAGCTCCGTTAGTCTCCACTGCAGATGTAGGAAATTCTAGTTTACTTTCCTCCTTGTTCAGTATGGCATACTGATGTCATATATAATGATGTCTGTAACATATCCAGTCAGGTGTGTCCCTAGACTGCACCAGCATTGCCACACCACCTATCCTCACAGTTTATTACCCACAAATGTTCTGTCCCTTAAGGCATCACAGGCTGAGGCATAGCCATCACAGCCAACATATGAGCTACCTGGAGATTTTATTTCATATTTCTGTCAGGTTACCAATAGGATGGCTGGCCAGATTTGAGAAAATATCTCCCAGAATTTAATGTAATCATTCTGGATTTATGGACTACTTCTCCACCTATGGACTAAACCACCCTAATTTGATCCCGCCCCTGAAAAATAGGGTTGGCTGCGAGAGATACTGTATTTCCATGCATATATTTTTATTTAGTTTATAAGGATTATTCAAAAAATTGTACTATACTTACAATTAGCAAATATAAATTTTGTGCATTTTTTCAATAGTCTGTAAGTGGCCATCCTGAATTAGCCTGAGTATATATTTTCATTTGTGCACACAAGACATTTCTTCTATGAAGTAAACAATCCTTGCACTAAGAGAAGGAAGCAAAATGGTCAGGAAATACATGAAAAGCAATAAATTGGCACTGAACTATAAGCCCGAAATAAGACTAATTGAAACAAAACTGGTCCTCTGATCTTGAGATCATCTCTGGTAAACATCTGGAAGGACCTGGAAATCTGTTAATGGGAATGTAACTTTTATAAGATGAAATTATGACTTAGATAACCATCTTTCTTGAAGATTTAAAGCTCATGAAGTGCACAGCTGTCACTGAAGAGGCTTCATATCATTTGGGAATTGCACAAAGGAGTTCAAAATGTCTTCAAAGCTACAATCCAATTAATAAATATAAAAGTGGAGGCCCTTCAATAGTTCCTAATAGGTTGGAGATAGCATGTCTCCTTTAAAACTTGTTATATCTCATGCCAACATTGCCATCAGCTTCTTTTAATTCCTTTTCCATCAGCTGTTTTCATCCAGGTGCTAATCTTGTCCAGGCCAGGCAGTGAAAATGGGTTGGGAAGGTGCCAGATAACAAAATGCCAGACCTAGGCCAGGATATAAAGAAAATCAAACTCAGTCAAATGATTGTGAATTTCCATTCTTCTATCAAGTTGTTCATGTTCTATTCCGTAAATCCTTCCTTTGAACATCTAAACAAATTCCATGTTCCTCTACTGTTAATCCTTGTCCTGGGCATTCTAATCCAGTAGATTACAAACTTTTTTAAGGGTTCCTTTAAGACTTCAAGTAGATGGAAGATCTGGAAAGTTCTGATTGCATTAGAGTTGTGAAATCCTATAACATGTCTGACCAGCTTACAATTTTCCTGTTCATAGGAGCCAAGGAACAGTTTTACAGGAGCTTAATCTGATAAATGCTGTCCAAATAGCTAAGGACCATTCCTGTGAACATTTATTTAGAGGAGCAGTTTTCTCAACGCTGCAACAATATCTTCACCATCTTCACAAACCTATAAAAATTCTAGACTTTAGATAATGATTTCAAAGAAAAAGGAAAGGTGGAACATGAAGGGCATAAGGTAGCAAGAACTTTGCTCACATAATCCCCAGTTGAAATGTACCAGTTATTGTTATTGGCAATTATAGAGCCAACTGATTTACATATCTGTTTGCAACCAGACTCGAAGTTTACTTAACCAAGCTTAGCAAAATATGCCAGTGTGTTCTCTCTCTCTTTCTCTTTTTAAGCGGGCCTGCCAAATTCTACTGCGTTTATTCCAATGTTTTGATTTTATATCCTAGCAGTCTCTGTTTACAAAGAAAGCAGAGACTTTTCCACTGCCCAGTGATATCCTGTTGCTTCCTAAACCCTTTCTGGATTTTCCTCTATATGTGTGTGTGCCCATCTATATAACCTTTCTGCAGAAGCAATATGAGAAAAGGGCAAACATTGGTTTCCTGGCAAGCAAGAGTATAATTTTGGTAGATGAAGTACACTGCACTCTCCAAATTTCTCCTCCAAAATACTTTGGGCCCTATTACTGTCTCTCCCTTGTTTCAGTGGCAGGTTCCCATAGGGGTCATGCACAATTAGCAAAAGCTTTCAGTCACTGAGCAGAGGAGCCAAAATGTCTCTGGAATATAAATAGAATCTCAGTATTCTTTTAGGGGATTCTCAGAGCTTGCATCCAGTGACATGAAATGAATACCGTTGCTTCACCCAACCAATGGTCCTTTCTGATAAGAGACACATCAGGATCATTAAGTCCCCATCTCACAAATGCAATTTCCAAGCTAGAAGTCCTAATTCCAACACCTCAGAGACTCAAGATTTCCAGCAAAGTGAGCAAGGGATACCTGAAGGAGGCAGTAAAAGGTAATGACAGAAGAAGAGGATCAGCAAGCCTAGATTTTGCCTTCCAAGTAAGACATAATGAAGAATATGCCATTTCTTGGTATCTGGAGCGCGTAACTATTTAATGGGAAAGGAAGATTATTGCAAACCAAAGATACGACTATCTTGCTGAAGCGAGCAGATTCAAGTAAAATCACTACATGGAAGGGACTTGCTGTGGAGTTCCATGATTGTAGAAAGGGGCAATGTAGCATTGCATCAATAAAGTAAAATCAATAAAGTAAAAACCGAAAGCTGCAAAGGCCTGTATGTGATTCTCAGTCTGAATAGGGTAACAACTCGTCCACTCTACCTTTTCTCTTTTAGATTTTTGTTTTGTTTTGTTTTTGTTTTGTTTTTTTGCTGCAAATAGCTAATTCATTCTGGCAAGTAGTTGTGAAATAACTTGTTCAGGTTTCTGATTATGCCTCTGTAGTGAATGTATGCACACTGGAAAGCAGAATACCCATATACCAAAACTAGACATGCTTATGTGAGTCCAACTGCTAAGCACAATCAAAAACTTTGCCTTTCCAGATTTCTAGTCATGTGGAATAGAGTTTAAACAGTGGCACATTGCAGACATGCCCATAAAGGCACAACTTATAGATTGATATAAACTTGTTCTCTAAGGCATGAGACATCAATTCCATGTGTTTTTCTTAGATTATACTCTCTTTTTCCTCCAGGAGTTCAAGGTGACAGAGACAGTACTCCCTCTTCCAATTCATCCAAAAGAATATGAATAATAACTGTTATTATTTTGTGGATAGGTTAGGCTGAGAAAGAATGACTGCTCCAAAGTGATCTAAGGAGCTTCCATGGCTGAAAATAAACTTGAACCTGGGTCTTTCCAGTTCTAGCCCAACATCTGGACCGATACATGACAATGGCTCTCCTACAACACACTGGCTTTCTGTGCAATTTTATGAAAGTCACAGTCAGAAACAAACATGAGTCAGAAAAAGAGCATTACACATCACCTTGCTGTACCTATCTGCTGCTCCTTCAAGGAACTGTGCCTTTTCTGGGTTTCAAAAGGGGGCTAGGAAAATATGCTCTTGAGTTCAGGAAGCATTATGGAGACAGCAATGGAATACAATCATATGTCAATGTCCAGTCATCACCTTCTAAACACAACCGCGTATTTTCTTGAGTCCCTATGTCTGCCATGCCAGCCCAGGAAATGGCATGGCTCCTTTAAGGAACCAGTGCCAGGCACAGCAAAGTTGTCCGTGCCAGATCAGAAGCACCTTTGTTTGCACTGGGTCTGAATACTGTACACCTCTAAGTTTCATGTTTTTTCAAGCCTCAGTTAAAGGCCAACAAATAAACATTAAACCTGTTTTAGAGCTTACACTTCAGTTGTGTCTTTCTGCTTCAGCCATTATTTTCAGCAATACTGGCCAGAGATGGAGTTTAAAGCAAAACATATCTTGAATCCTGGTGAAAATGAAATTGGGTATTTCATGCCTCTAAGATCCTAGAGAGAATGAGGTTTGGCTTACATTAGAAGCTGTACAAGATCACCAAGAGGCATTTTCTTCCATTTTCTTTAGCATTAAAAATGGCAGGCTTATTGAAAGCCTGGGTCACTTAATGGTTGGAACTGCAGAAAAAAATACACTTTTTAAAGAGCTTTGTGCTGCTATAAACACATCAGTTTTTAAAGGTTTAAAAACAAAAACAAAATGGGAGATGACTCCTCTCAACCATCTTATACGGTTGTAATATAAATCAAGCCCTGCCTAGGTCCAATTCAGCAAATTAAAGTTAGATTTTTTTTTAAAAAAATAAGAATCTATTCAGAAAAGTGCAAAATGGAACAGCAAAAGCAAAATGGAACGATCTTACTCAGTTCCATTATTCCCTTAAAAATGGCTTAGGAAAAGGGTTTATAAATGAATTACCAGTCCTGAAGCAGAGGTTCCCCTAAGTTACGTCATTCATTCATTCATTCATTCATTCATTCATTCATTCATTCATTCATTCATTCATTCATTTATCAAATGCCTGTGGCACCAATTTTATGACTTTATTGCATTGTATTAGCATGTTAATGCTTAACCTGGAACATCCAAGTAATAATAGATGCTTTTTTTTTTTCTGAGCAGATAGAAAGGGCATTTTGTTTATCACTAAGTGAAAAGAAGAAAGAGGAAGAGACTCATTCGTCAGAAACTTTAGAAAGGCTCCCTATTCAAAAGATAGTTGCAGAAATTCTATTTTTCTATGGCCCCTTTTCCTAGACAATTATCAATGGCCACTAGAGAAACATCTTTGCTGTTTTTAATTTAACTACTATTTGGATTTGTCTTTTGCTCCTATTTGTGTTTTGTTATCTTTCCTTTCCCTTTTGGGGATTTTTCTTGCAGAGTTACTTGGAAAAGCCATGTTCACTAAAATAACTCAAGACTTCCCAGAGATGGTACCTGGTCTCCATTCCACAGTGCCCACAGGACTCTGGCTGTTTTCCCAGACTGTGGAAAGAACTAATCTCTAAACTATCATATGTGAAAAGAGTATCAGTACTGAGAGGTATGTTGGTATGTTTAATGTTTAAATCCTGGCTCAGGTTAAGCCATACACCTTAAAACTGTGTTGATTTGTTCTCTGAAGCCCTGAATTGTCTAATCCTTTATCTGAAGCAGAAAACTGGGGATTTTAAAAAAGAAAGAAACCGACAACTTCTGATTTATTAAATATGTGAAGTGGTTGAAATTATAATGGTGTCAAGTCAGGTAAGGGAAGCGCTAAAACTTTTTCAAGCACTGAGATCCAGCTGGACCTAGTCACACCAGAGCAAGGAAGAAAGTTTAACTAGCAGGTTCCCAAATTAATTAGGTTGCTGGATTAACACATGATTGCACAATTATTTACCAGCAAATCTAGATCCAATCAATTAATGGATTCAAATGGAGAAAGCTGTTACTGGAATTTTCCAACTCTTATTCAGTTGGCACCATCTTTTGCATTGATGCACATTCTTTCTCACATAGCACAATAGCAACTGAAGAAGAAGAAAAACTACACAGGAAGAAGAGATTCTTTCTCAAACCAGCATACTGGTTTTATTACTGGCTTATCTTAATCTTATGTTTTTATCCTCTCTACAGCTTAGCTTTGAAACACTTTTTTATTTATAGAATTGCTGCCAATATGTTCATATAAACTAATTATCTCTACTTCTTTGATCAAAGCTAATTTTCCACTCGGCTTGCATCTCTGGAAGAAGAGAAGAGGAAATGACTTCAGATCCGAACCCTGAGTATCTTAGGCTTTTTCAGGGATGCTACAAGTCATGCAGGATTGCTTAAGAATAACAAGGACCTTGAGTGAAACCACATGAATTCAGCAGGCAAAGTCCTTTTAGACACTACCGAAGTATCTTGTTGCATTTATACCACACTTTTCCACAGTGGTTCCCCAAGGCTTATAAAAACTCTGTAAGACAAACTATTATCATTTCCCTTTTGTAAATGTGGGGCTCAGGTTTAGAAAATAGACAATACTAGAAGGGGCATCTGGGCTGGGGCATCAAGTAAGTCAAGATGGTAGCCACAATTGTGAGATTGAAGCCCTGTCCTTTTTTACGTGTGCCAAGTTGTAATGTAGTTTGATTTGAGCTGAGCATGTCATGTGAAGCATATAAATTGTGGCTTATTTGGTAATAAAAAATACTCTTGATAGCTGAAAATGCAAAGAATCTGCAAGCTCTAGTAATAAAGATCAAAGAGAATAGTGAAAAAATGGGACTATAATTAAATATAAAGAAAACTAATGACAACAGGTACAACAACCAGCCTTAGAACTGACAGTTAATATATTGAAGTGGTAGATAGCTTCTGCCTTTTAGGATCAACCATCAACAGTAAAGAACAAGCAATCAAGAAATATGTGATAGACTAGCACTTGGTACAGCAGCCATGAAGGCCTTGGAAATGATATTCAGATGCTAGAATATGTCTATAACATATAAAAATCAGAATTGTGATAGTCAATAGAAGCAAAATTGGACTTTGAAGAAACAGGATAGAAAGAGTATTGATGCTTTTGAACTGGGTGTTGGAGAATACTATGGACAGCTGAGAAAACAACAAACGGGTCATAGAAGAAATGAAATCAGAGTTCTCATTTGAAGCTCAAATTATACTACTTTGGACACATAATGTGAAGACCTAGCTCCCTAAAGAAAGTTCTAATGCTGGAAAAGATGGAAGGAAAGAGAAGAAGAGGATGACCAGCAGCAAGGTGGATGGACTCAGTTACAGTGGTGATGGGGGCACCATTAGAAGACCTGAAAGACCAGGTTAGGGATAGATAGTCATGAAGAAAATCTATCTATGTGGTGGCTAAGAGTCAACGCCAACTTGATATCACATAATCAATCAATCAATCAATTGAGAAATCGTAGTTAAAGAAACCATGGGGAACCAAACTAGGAGTAATTCTGTGATGATGTTATAACAAACTGGCAAGCAACTTATTGGCCACCAGAGACAGCTGCAAAGGAAGGTTCTTTTCCATAAGTTTTCCTAAACAAAGGCTAGAATGAGTATAACCTCCAATATATTTTTCTTCTCCTAAAGCAGCCAATCTTTTAAAAGATATTTTTATTGTTGGAGTAATGATATACAAAGAGAAAAAAGGTTGATATTGGATAGTAACAGCTGAATAACAACGACAGAAAGAAACAACTGCTAAACATAAATAAAGCATGAATAAGAACATTATAAGAAAACTTTCTAGTAACACATTCTCCGCTTTCCTTCGGTTTGTTTTCCCAACCACTGACCACAACTTAGATGTTTATACTTTACATTAAACATCAAAGATTATTGCTAGTAACTATTTAAATCCTTTCATCTATTTTTTTTTATCAGTCTCATATCTTTCTTCCTAAAAGCCATATTGCAAATATTTACATTTTCCCTGTTGGGTAATGTGTAGTATATATAATAGATACATTGCATAAATTTGGTTTTAAGGATATGTGGATATGTACTGGATATATTATGGATATGTACTGTCAATTTTGCCATTGCTGCATATTCTCTAATTGTGGTCTCCAGTTTTGTATCATTGGCAAGGTGCCTCTTTTCCAATGTTGTGCCAAATATGTTCAACATATATCTTAGTAGATTGTGATTTTTTAATGTTTTCTGGTATTAGACCTAATAAAAATATTTGTGGTTTAAGTTTGAATTTTATTTTTAGCATTTTCTGAATATTTTGATGTATTTCTTTCCAATACTTTGATTTGTTTTTTTTTACATAACCACATGTTACAAAATATTCCTTCTTTTATATGATTTGTCTCTCTTGGTTATTATTGACAGAGTTATATGCTATTTGTAAAGCATTTCATACCAATTTTCCCTTAAATTATAAGTTGGAGTATTTTTTTTTTAATTTTTCCCATAGCTCTTCAAAGAAATAGTCATAGTACAACGATGTCAAGCGGATGGGAAACAGCCAATTTTGACTGGATCATGGTGAAAGAGTTATACTGGAAGTACATGTTTGCTTTTTCCTCTTAAGAGGATTTTCCAAACACGCTGTCCCCAACTGTTATGAAGTTGCTGTTAATCACATAATAAGTGGCTTTATGCTTATAGGTTTCCTCTCCAAACATTGGGCTCTTGTTTCTTCTCCACAGCTGATAGCATGGGTGTCTGCAAGAGGCCAAACCGAGCAAACAGTAATGCATGGGAGATGATGCATCATCATTGGTTTGTTACAGATGCTGGTGGCTAATCAGAGTATTTTAAAGAGTATGTGTATGGGTGGGTGTTAAGCACTGTCTTATCTTCAGAAAGACTTCAGAAAGTTACTGGGTTGTATTGTAGAAAGTGAGATTCTGACTGAATGTTAAGATAAAACTTGTTCACAGTAAGAGCAGTTCAACAGTGAAACTAGCCACAAGGACAGGTGGCTGTGGCCTTCCCTTTGCAGAGTGGGTTTGAAGTGGAGTCTAGGCAATCTATCAGGATGTTTTAATCTGGATTCCTGGACTGATCAGGGGGCTGGTCTCAATGGTGCCTGCAAATTATTCCAAGTTAGAAAGGTAGGATGGTGGAGAAAATTTATTTTTTTAAAAAAAGGAAAATACGTTTATAGAATTATTCATCCATTGTGCACGTTATGCAATATGCCATTTTGCCCTGAACAAGACAGATTTTTCAAGATCCAGGTTGCCAGATTGTTCAACCCAAGATTTTGTCAAGGACCAACATTGACTCAAATGGTACCATTATATCAATTCACTTGTGTAACGTTTGCTCAAAAATCTGTTTAGCAACCAAAGTAACTGTTCTCTCTTAAATGGCAGAAAGGGGTCAGTGCAAAGGAACGAGCAGGGGCGGGGGGAGAAGAAGCAAATTAAATGATACTGGTAAAACTCTTGGTTTCTTCTTGGATATTATATAAAACACTGGAATAAATACAACTGAAATTGACACTCCTTTTACCAAACTCCGCTGGCTGAACTTTATCCCTGGTAACATTGGCATACAACTATGGAAATCAAAATCAGTATTTTACATTCCATTGATGACAGGTCATGGAATGAAGGGAAGAGTTTGCTACTTCCACCCTCCTGTCAAATGTCCTTGATTTGTAGGGTAGCAATGACTGTGCCGAAAGGAATGAATAGAGTATCCTGTCTCAATCCCAACCTACTTTGCCCAAGGGACATTGGTTTTTGTACTGCTACTCATTGTTTAAAATATTACACATGATACTCCAAAGCTGGCCAGTTTGTACTTTTTATAGAAAAGGAAGTAAAAACACCACCATCGCCTATAACCTCTGATGAAAAGAACAGCCAGTTGCATTCAAGGATTTCTCATCTGAATCCTTGTTGCTTTTTGCAGGTCCTTAAACCACACTAATTGCTCTCTGTGACTCTGCGGGTTCCCAAGTGTGCCTGAAGCACAGAATTTGTCTGCCTATATATACAAGCTGCTGATGAAAGCTAAAATGGCTGAAATATATTCAGCTGGTATATAGGCTCATTATGAGGCTGGAAAACATCACGGGTTACAAAATGCACTTTTAATAACAAATAGATACTGGTTATGTCCATCTTTAGTTGCTTGCTATTAAAAACCTCTGTCTAACAGCACTATACTATAGTTTGTTCTCTGCCCTGGCATTAATTTTGAGGCCATTATGCAGTTTTGTGGGTTTCATTAGCATCCTTGCTTATGACAATTAATTGGTACCAACATTTTCATTTCACCAATGCTGAACATGCTTCTAGAAATTGAGTTTTGTTTTTCTACATTTGAGGAGGCATCACTCAGTGGAACAACACCTGATTTTCATTCCACGTTTCCTGGACTATCGCATTCAAAGGGAGCATGGCTGGGTGAGTCTTCTTTCTGAAACTGTAGAGTTCTAACACAACTGGGGGGGGGGGCAGGCTGAGAAAGGTCAAAAGTCTGTCTCAGTATAAAGGGAGCATGATAATATTCATATTCAGGTTATACCCTGAAGCACAGCAGAGTTTTGTTTTGTATTGTTTTGACAAGGAGTCTATTGTGAAGCAAGAAAGTAACTTATACACTATGGGTAATTATGGATGCAACAATACTTCCTTCAAGTCTAGGAGAAACAATTGTGCATACACAGCCTGAGGGCCACAGTGGGTGTGACAACATTAAAAAAATTAGCAGTTCAATGACTGGCTTCTCTTAAATGGCAGTCATGATGTACTAGTGTGGACCAGTCCTTAGTATGTTGTAGAGAGGTTTTAATATTCTTTACAACAAGTACAATCAAGAGCAGGGAATTGCATCTACCCATTACTTTAGAACAGTATTTCTCAACCTTAGCAACCTTAGCATGGCTGGCTGGGGAATTCTGGGAGTTGAAGTCCATACCTCTTAAAGTTGCTAAGGTTGAAAACACTACTTTAGAAGAAAAGTTCACAGTTACCCCAGTACACACTCATTTCTTCCAATGCAAGCAAGTGGTGCAGAGTGCTGGCCAATTTGCAACCATGGTGAGAGGAAAGGGCTAAAAAAATCTCTCCTTATGCCCTACCCTATACACCTCGCTATTTTCCTTTTTAAAATCCATACAGTATAGAAATGGCATACACTATCAATGTGGCCCTGAAAGAAGTCCCCTAATTTATTAACATCACTCTACCTTCCAAAATTAATGTGTCTTATACATATGAGATTTTAGAATCATAGAGGTGGAAGGGGCCATTCTGAGTGTTGAGTTCAACCTCCTACTCAAAGCATGATTGACAAACAGCAGTCCTCCCTCACACATAGTCTGTGAAGGAATGCTCACCATTTCCCTCAGTAAATAGCTTCAACTGTGGAACTGCTCTTAAGGTTACAAGATTTTACACACACACAATAGTAATGACAACAACAGCAACAGCAACAACAGCCTGAATCAACCCACCACAGGATGAAGGCCTCCTTCACTGAAGGTTATCATAATCTACCATGCTAGTCCAGTGGAGTTGGTAGACAGATGTCTTTCAGCTTCCCAGGCCTGAGAGAGAATGACTGACCCCAAATCACCCAGCTGGCTTCCATGCCTAAGGAAAGACTAGAATCTGGGTCACCCTGCTCCTGGTCCAGCACCTTAAGTGGTACACTGGTGCTTTCTCTCCCTTTCTCCCTCTCTGTGGCTTATATCAATTCCTCCCTTCCCCCAGGCATTAGCAGTTTGGTTCTCCACTGATCCAAGAGATTGAATTGTTTTGGTCTCTGCAGTGAATATAAATAAAGTTAAACTTTAAAAGGGATGGACTAGAAATTAGATGAACTGACAACAACAAATGAAATCCACCAGGGATTGGAAACATACAACAATTTTGTGCCAGCCTGTAGCATTTGGAGTGCAAATCTCCTGAGCTGTCTCAAGATTCATTTGTTCCCATCCAGAACAGTTATGTAAATCTGCATTCCCATCAGCAACATCGGAGAGCAGATGGAAAGGGCCTGAGGGAAGTTGGCATACAGGGGACCTCGTGTGTGCCTGATCCTCTCAGAAGATGTGCCTATGTACAATTCCCATGGCCTTGCCCTCAGAACGTGATTACCTCGACGTAAAAGAGAGTGGAAGACTAAAGGCTGGGTGGAATTCTGCCTGGGGATGTGCAGGCATTTCACTCCTTTTATTAAAAACTGGGCAAAGCTGAGCCATCATGCGAAGGTACAGAAAGTCCTTCCAAGCAGTGGATCTTTTAGAAGAAGCGCTGCTCGTGGGTCTGGAGAGGGGTAGGTTGTCACGCTATCATGGAGTGGCCTTGTTGAATAACCCACATCCTGAACCAAATGCCATTTCCCACCCTTCCTTTGTTGTGGGTAAAATCCACTCCATCAGATATAGGAAGCATAAACCTCAAAGCTGGACAAATTGTGCCCCACACCACTTGCAGTCCTGAACATGTTTTTTCATATGTGTTACTAAACAAATCATGGCTTTTATCACCATTGCAGAAAATAATGGGCATAGTAAAGGGAGCCCCACAACTGGCTTGGCATGTACACAAAAATGCTCAATCCTTTACCCCACCCCAAATCCTTTGAAACCCCCCCAAAATCCCAGCCTTGCTCACCTGCATGATGAAGCTTTGTTCATTCACTGTGGCTTTATCTCCCCATCCAAAGAAAATGTTTTTGTAAGTGTGTGTGTGTGTGTGTGTGTGTGTGTGAATATGCACATACATATATACACATATATACAAATGAGAAATTGGCAAGCAATGAGATCCCAGCGGAAATGAAAAGCACAAAAATGCTTTATATCAATATCTAGCCTAGTAATTGTTTTCCTTACTACAGATACTAATTTACTTAGAAACATTCCTGTTATCACTGATACCAGCTACAACTTGAAGGCTGATGACCTCTCCCTTGAAAGAGACTGGACTGCCATGAATATGGTCATGCTGTAGGTCTAGATTAGATGCCCTAAAAGACATCTTCAAGGTATGCTGTATGATTCTACAGTTACTACTGTTTGTACTTGCTGTGCTTAGTTTAGAACAGTGTTTCTTAAACTTTTTTCTCTCAGGACCTCTTCCCACTTTTTTTAATAGTAATTTTATTAAAAATTACAATTACAACAAAAAACTAATACAAACGAAAAAAAATAATAGAAAAAATAGAAGGTGGAGAAAAGAAAAAGAAAACAGAAAAGAAAGAAAAAATAAGAATATTGTAAAGAAAAAGAAAATAAGTATATAAAGAAATTACTTCTCCCTTCATCAAAATATAAACAATTTTAGTAACTCATCACCTTCTCTTAAAATTCAACAAATGATCTCTTCTTCCTATATCCATCTCTTATCAATAAACAAATCCTTAAAACCTCATCATTTCAGTGCTGACCAGCAAAAGTCCATTAAGGTTACTAGAGATAACAACATATCTATTTTAACCTTGATCAAATAAACCAACTTTATATTCCTTCCTTTTACTTTTAACAATCTTGATCTTTAGTTCCTTCAAATAATGTCCTAGAACTTGATTTCTTTTCACTTCTTCTTTATCCCTTCTCACAAAATTCTTCAAAGTTTTAACAAGCCTCTTTTTAAAATCTAATATAGGATTGGTTTGTAATTTGTATATCCCTTTTCATTTTAATTATTAAAACATCAGCTGGTTTCTTTTGTCTCTCCAGAGTAGCAACTTTTTCCATATCATTCTTGTAGCCTGTCATTTTTAAATCCACTTTCAGATCAGTCTCAGTTTTGTCTGGTAAGACTTATTCCTCTTCCATAACATCTTTTAAACACAGTCTATTTAAAGGGGCAGACACTCTTAAAATTAACTTCTGGGTCCATTGTTCAAAATACCCTATAATATGTCCAATGTTAGAATATTTTGCTCCATTCTGTGTTAGTAATTCAAATTTAAGTGTTCCTCTCCTTGAATACAGTAGAGTCTCATTTAACCGACCTTCGCTTATCCAACATTCTGTCTTATCCGACGCCCGTAAAAAAAACACAACAACACGCATAAATCGGTGACGAGAAAAGTGTGCCGCTTGTTTGCGAGCATGAGTGTACTCTTTCTTGTTGCTCCTGATGGTATGGCGCCACAACGCAAAAATCGATTGCAACAGGCGCAGCAGATCGGGTTTTTTTTTTTTTTTACCGCACTCAATCGTTACTGTGTGTTATCCGACATTTTCGCTTATCCGATGTTCTGCCGGCCCGTTTATGTCGGATAAGCGAGACTCTACTGTAGTAATATTTAGTTTCTTCTTGTTCTCTCTTGTGTCCAATCTTCAAAGTCCCATCCAATCATGTTTTTTTTTTTTAAGAATTCAAAACAAAAGCATTTTCCCATGGGAAGGATTCTTATAATTAATTCCAAAATCTTATTTCAAATCCATCTGGACCCTTAGTCCATTTGTAACTTTCCAGAATCAAAGTTTTAACCACACTTTTGCTGTTTATTCAAAAAAAAAGTCTTTAAACTTGTATTTAAAACTTCTTTTATTAAGGATTGAAGGAAACTCATCTGGTGTTTTCAGACTTGTCGATCCAAAGGTTCCTAATAGCTGAAAAGCAGTTAACAAGCAATTTCCAAAAGTGATTAGAAAAGGAAGTATGCAAACCCAGTGTCCTTTCGAAGGAGTCAACTGGTTTGAGCAAGATGGCTATTCCCTTTTCTCCAAGAGTTCTAAACCCCCCGGAGACTGCTGTCTTATGATCTCCTTGTGAGGACCAACTGTCTGGAACACTTGTGGATGATCTCAAGTCCTCTCTGGACAAGGAAAGGAATTACAAACAGCAAGTCTACTAACTGGCTCTTCATTCTGCCAGTGTTGTTGGCTCTGCTTCGATTTGCCATTTCTCCCCCAGAAGTCACTAAGCCAGGACCTCTTCCCACTTTTAAAAATTATGGAGGACCCCAAAAAAGCTTTTGTTTGTATGGGTTATATTTATCGATGTTTACTGTATTAAAAATTAATATGGATGCATTCACTGCCAGTACTGCTTCTCACAATTGTTTGATGGGATATTAATATTGTATTATTTTTCAACATAGGATGGCAAATAATTTTGATTTTGCAGACTTCTGAGAGGGTCTTGGGGAGGGTCCTCAGACCACATTTTGAGAAACACTGGTTTAGAGAAACTAAGTTTTATGGAAGTATATTTCATTTTCATCTCACCATTGACCTTTTATTTTCATCTACAAGCAAATGCACCTACTGTTGAAGTGTACTTTACTATGTTTTAGTAAAGTCTATATCACAATAAATGTGACATGCAATGAAATTTTTGGTGATTTTTTTTCCTTTTGGGGTTTTTGCTCCCAAAATACAATCCATGCCAGATTTCTTTGGCCACTGAATTGTATGGTTATAATTCTAGAGTATCTGTAATCCAACATCTCATTAGTTACGGAGAACTATAAATTAGGAATCCAGTCATACTGGAAGTGGTTGAAGAATTTCGCCTCTATAGAAAGTGACAAAGTTTCCGTCACTGGTATAAATTTGTTTTTTTCACTTGAAGTCCAGTAATAGATATAGACCTTGTTGATATGGGTTATCTTCTGAAGATAATTTACATAGAATATAAACCCATAAATGCTGTATGAAATTTCATGTTCCCTAAGCAGAGGAGAAATGCTTAGTGCAAAATAAATATAACACACTCTATTACAGCTTCACATGCCTTCTTCTACATGGGGTATAGTGCTTGGGATGTTGGACTGGAGCCAAGGAGACCCAGGATGAAACCCCCTGTAAGCCATGGAAATCATGGGATAACTCTGGGCAAGTGATTATCTCTCAACCCAGGCCAACCAACCTCACCGAGTTTTATAGTGGGATACATTTGGGGGAGGGAATACAGAAAGATGTAATGTAATCTATTTACAGTACTTATTCATTAGAGAAGCAGAATCTATTATTTCATGTGGGGAAAAATATAGAGTCAGCATACCTATAAAATGTACATCTGGATCTATACAGAAAAAGTAGCTTCCCAGGAGAGAGGCTTGTTTTTAAAAATAATTTTATTAAATTGCTCTCTTAAAAAAAAAAACCTTCAATAAAACTTTTTTCAAATTATGTGACAGGGCTAGACAAAAAGCTAGTACAGCAGGAGGAGCTGCTATTTATTATTTAGAAAACATAAATGGCCGCCCATCTTAAGCAAACAACTCTGGATGGCTAACTATACAAACTAATATAAAATAATAAAAATACAATTAAAAACAAACATAATAAATATAACCGCTGATGCTTCTCACACATCACTCTCAATCCCCAAAGTTGCCTATATCGGGCTCCACTAAGAAAGGAAAAAGCCAAGTTTTTATGGCTTCGACTGTTGAAGTAGTCAGTCACACCTACACACTCCCAACTCATGGTCCTGCTCCTTGAATTGCTCCTTGAAACAATTTACTACCTTTATATGTAACCTTGCCATTTTGGTGGTTAATAATTTTTAATAATGACATATGTGATTTAATATTTTCAATGCAAAAGGCAGATGAATGAATGAATAAATAAATGAATAAATTTTAAAATGGAGGAAAAGAAGATGAGAATAAGCAAGTTCAAAGGTCAGGTTTTACATAATGTTGAATGTTGATAATGACCAACATGACTATCCACTGAGACAGTATGGGAGAAAGCATTTTGGCCATGTATCATATGGTTCTTCCTGACTAATTTTTCCTTCCAGTGCAGACAGGCCTAACCTCTAGTCGTCTTGTCTATGTCTAGTAGTCCTTACCATCAAAGAACCAGATCCCATAAGAAGTATTTTTGAATTCCTGAGTGGAAGAAGAGTGTTAAACACAACCATCTTTACATAACCAGATTATGCATGCATAAATGCAGCAACTCAGAACTTTAGATGCAAGTTATTTTTAGAGAGCACTTTTATAAAGGAACTGACTTTGATGCAATACATCTGTGTCCTTGCTACACAAATAAAAGGAACAGACTTGTCTTTCACATAACCTGGTCTATATCAAACTTTATGGCAGGTGTCTGGCCAATGAAATGAAAGATACCACTGGTGAAGAAATATTTTCACAACAGAGTAGCAAGCCAAGAGTCTTCAAAGAGCTTAGTTCATTGGTGTCTGGAGAGTAAGAAGAGGGAAGGAGAGCTTACCCACACTCTTTTTAAGCAGAGATGAAATTATTTTCCCACGTACAGGGAAAGTGTGTTCTGGAGAGGCATGGGAAATATAGTTGACAATAGCTGCCCTTTATTTATTTAATAATTATTATACAAATTCATTAAACACGAAAAGGTGCGTGTTTCACCATACTGAGGATCGCATTTACCTCTGTAATGTTGAACAGATCCAAGACAATGAAATCATAATTTTCATATCCTCCTTGAGCACCAACAATTTCAGTTACAAACTGAACAATTGCTCTCCTTAGCTTAGGATTGGCATATATCCAATAGTCCCCAAACCAGCTGTGCTGCTCTATCCCTTGTTCTTTCAGTTCTCCACTCCTTCCTCGCCATGTTCTCTTCTTCTTTCCAGCCCCTGCTTATCCACCACCCTGACTTCCACCTCAAGATCCAGCTCCCTTTCTCTCTGCCGTTCCCAGCCTGCCACTATCCATTGTTGTTAATATTATTACTACAGGAACAAGAGTTCCAGAGGAATGTAATGGAGAGTATAAATGCAGCAGCTAGATTGCATTAGCCAGATTGCTGGCAGGACAATGCCACCAGTGTAGAATAATACCAGTTTTAACATCAAAACCCTATAAAGTGCAACACAGAAATCTGTCAGGCAATGGACTACCAGAACTGAATTGGCTGGTTCAGTGCAGATATCGAGTAAAGGCCTCTTGAGGTTCCTGAGAGGTTTTTGGGGTATGGTCTAGATGACAAGCCTTCCCTGTGGTGGCCCCCGCTCTGTAGAACATCCTTCCCTCAAAGTCAGGGATAGCCCCAACCCTCCTCATGTTCTGTAAGCAAGTAAAATGTGTGCTGTTCCAATGTCTCTCTGTCCCTAGCTGATTCTGGGTGCTTATCATGGGGAGTTTGAGTTACTTGTTGCTGTTTTAATTTTGACTGTTTAATTTTTTAAACAAAAGTCTGTGGCTTGTGCTTTGGTGTTCACCACCCAGGGTCTGTCTGTCAGAACTGAGGTGGGTTACAAATAAATGAGTAAATAAATAAACAAATGGGGCTTGTGTGTGTGGGGAGATGTGTTGGACTTTGACCAGGAAAACTCAGGTTTGAGTCTCCAGTTGACCAAAGAGCTCACTGGGTGACTGGGGAACTCTCTCTCTCTCTCTCTCTCTCTCTCTCTCTCTCTCTCTCTCTCTCTCTCAAACCAGTCACAGAGTTGCTATGAAATACAATGAAGGGAGACCTTGAATTGTCAGGAAAAGGTAAAATATTAATGCATGCATAATAAATAAATACCACCCCACCACCCCGCAAACACACACTCGTTAGGACAATCAACCACCCTTTCAGAGGTCCTATCTTTAGAAAGTTCAAATAGGGTAATCTTAATCTAATTCAGGAGCATCTATACTGACTGGCACTGTATTTTCAGACAGGATTCTTCCCTAGATTTGCCTGAAGTTATTAACATTTACCCTCAAATCTTTATTGGCATGAGTGGGCACTCCAGACTGTGCCACCAGTGATCATATGGGATGGACAGATACTATGGGAGACAGACAGTCCCTCAAAATAACTAGGCACTAGGCCACATTTGTAAGGGTGTGTGAAAATGACCTTGGGAGACGAGAGAAAGAGCCGCAGCCTAGACAACCATCATGCAAAAGGTATCTCAGTCCACCAGAGGAAAAGTGGTGTGGGAAGCCTCTCAGAAGGACCCTCCCTAGTTTTCTGGAGGGTAAAAGTAAAGGAGGGGAGAAGTGCTTTCAGACTTGCAAGATTCTGTTATTCAGCCTTACCATAAGTGTTAAGTGGTTTGTGCTTCTTGTCTGGACAACCTCGAAGGGCTGACAATCCTAGATAACTGCAAAGCTTCCCTTTAAACTTTTAGGTATAAGGTACTGTCCTCTTTCAGTGCAAAACTGAGTGACCTACATCCCTGGGGCCTCGTGCAAATCCTAGATCCTTCATATATGCACCTTTAGATGCTCCTCAAAGTATGGTACTGAACTATTGTTGCCACTGTTGCTGTACCTTACCAAACTTTAAGCAGAAAACACAATGAAATGTTATGTAATCCCCAAATAAGTCATTCTCCATGTACAAAACAAAGAAGTCTTTAAAATACTTCCCTCCCCCAAAAATGGACAAATCATTGAAATTCCACATGTGTCGTTGCCCCCACTGTGGCACTGCTCCTAAATTAAGTGCCACCCAAAAGTTGGCCTACTCCTGTCTGAAGGTCAAAGCACATGACTTTTAAAGTTTTACTTTAAATTCGTAGTAAGAATAAAAGGACTTTCTTAATTTTTTTTAAAAAAAGATATATTCAGGTAACAATGTGTGGCTTGGACCTCATAGCAATCTGAATTCCCAGTATGGATGTTTAAAGCCCTCTCACATTTTTCTATGGGGAAAACATGAATGGGGAGTGAAATCCTGTCACCTCTATTAACTTTCTTCTACATTTTGTTCAACCATTTAAGCACTTTCAAAACTCAGCATGAGAGTTTTGAACACCAACAGCTTTCCAGTTGAAAATTCAGGGTCTGGTTTACCCTGACATTGTAGATGGCAGTATCTGGAAGCCAAGAGAAGCTAAGAGGCGTTCTTCCTAGTTGAGTGGGTGACTTGCGAGGGATACTAGGCTGGCTATAGGCTAGGCCAGTGTTTCTCAACCTTGATAACTTTAAGACGTGTGAACTTCAACTCCCAGAATTCCCCAGCCAACATGGCTGGCTGAGGAATTCTGGGAGTTGAAGTCCACACATCTTAAAGTTACCAATGTTGAGAAACACTGGGCTAGGCTGAGAATTCGGAAAAATGTCAGGAAAAGGCAGTGGCCAACCACTTGTTATGTTGCCAAGAAAACATATGTATCTATAAAATCACAAGGAGCCAAGCTCAAACTGAAGGAGACTTTATTCTTCTACAAACCAATGGATAGTAGGCCTGGCCATGGTTGCATCATTACTCAGAATACCCTCAGTCTAACCTCTCACTTTTCATAGGCCTCTGACAGTTGTTTATAATTTGCATGGGTGAAGATTGTAACTTGGAAATAGACGGGGGGGAGGGGGGTGGGGGGAACTGAAGACTGCCTGAACTACTGAACGCTGCTGCTGATGATCAGAAGAGAAGATCTTGCTGATGATCTGGCCAGATTCAGTTCAAAGCAGTGCCTATATATGTCACAGCCTGTGACACAGCCAACTGTAGTTGATCTGTAAACCATAGTCATGCAGCCCATGACTATAGCATGTGCTATAGACACCGCTTTACTTCTAGGTAAAATCTTCTGCATGTCATAACATGCTCAATGACCAAAAAATCCAGTCAAAAACTCTTAGAGAGTTTTTCATACTGAAACATTCCTCTCCTTTGTAGAGTTGCTGTGCACAGTGAAACAGACCATCCGTGTTTTACTTACTGCATTTTACACACCATTTTACACAAAGGACTTTGGGATGAAAGGTGTACATTTAGATTTCTCTTCTAATTGGCACACACCAACAGAACATATTATTAAGTAATCTCTAAGTCTTAGCCAAGCTGATTGCTTTGCAGTTCTCTGCAAACGATGAGTTGCTTCCAAGCTGAGATCTGCCCTGCCAAGTTCAAGCCTGGAGCAAGCCAAGTTTTAACTTCCTGTAAATGAAAAGTCATTATGAAACACGACGATAAATTACTGAAAGCTTGATGCATGATACAGATACAAAAAATGGCCCCTCTATGGAATGAAAAAATGTTCGGTTTTACCTACATTTTAACAGTAGAAGATTTCATACAGTCTGTCCCATTTCCCCCCTCATTTACGTGAAGAACAGTTCATCCATTCATCTATCCGATTTATGTCCTAGGCCTTCATGGGGTTCCTTAGAATATCCATTTAAATTACTGAAAGCATATACAAAATATTCCTTAGCTAAAAGGGTAAATGCATGAGGAGCCTCAAGACAAGAAGCAACAAAATGCACGAGAAGCAGAACAAGTGGATCAGCCATTCAGCAGCTGCCTTAAATGCCTTCTGAAATCAAATACTTCTACGTGCCCTGCCATGGCTTGCTGAAAGCAGCTTTGGCAAAAAGGTTGCAAGGTAATAAATGCAAAACGCGGCACTTGGTGGCAAGAGTGGGATGGGCCACCAGCATAAACGTGTTGGTTCTGACCTTTAAAACCATTCACAGTTTGGGGTGGAACTATCTGAGGGACCAGCAACTTCGTTATGAAGTATCTGGACCTGACGTCCAGCAGGAGAGGCCCTCTTAAATGTGATTTCTTTCCAAGGTATGTCTGTTAGGCATATGGGGAAAGGCCTTTTGCTCCCAATCTACCGCATGCATTCCTTTGCAAACTGAAATCAGTCCTATTCTTTCTGGTTTTAGGAAAGGAGTTAGCACCTTTCCAGGCAAGGTCTGGAAACCTGAAGTGGCTAGCAATGACTTTATTTTATTTTTGGATCATATGCTGACTGTGTTGTTTTATTGTTTACTGTTAGCCACCTTGAGTGTTCTCTGAATAAAAATGTGGCATATAAATAATCATCAATGACAATTTAAATATGATTGTTAATGAATATGAATGTAATTGTTAATGAACATGAATTCAAAATCCTGTAGGTAAACTATTTCAGTCAATGTAATAAAAAGAGGCTACAAATAGCCATAAAAGTGAATAGATTGCATTAAAAGAAGGTTCCGCTAAATTTTACAATGCTTTGTGTGGATAAACTGACTAATGATGTCATTTCCAGAAAATGAGCAAATTGAAGATATATACTTGAGGAATTAATGTCAGAGTCTATGCACATTGCACAATACAGATGGAAGTATATCTCCATCTGTCTTGAATACATCCCTTTCTACTGCCTTAGTCCAGTACATAGAGAGACTATCCATGGATCATGATAAACCAGCCTAACACTAGGGATTGGCATCATCACTGGACACTTACTGATGACACAAGCCATCTAGAGGTTTTCTAGTGCTTGGGGAGAAAGATTTAGAGAGGGACCCATGATCCCTGCTTCAGCAGCATTGCCCTTACCACTTGACTTCTCTGTTCCTAACTGAACAAACTGAGTCTGTTGTTTGTAGTGGGACATTGGTCTCCTTGTTTCGCCCTGCAATCAAGCTGCATAGATGAAATCTGCAGCTATTTCAAAGTGAGTGTGTGCCATGTTATTCTTCTTCTATGAAGCCTCAGAATAACTACCAAAACTCTAGGTTTTCTCTATCACCTCAGAAATAGGAGGGTCATTGGAAGAAACCCTGGCTGGCTTTGATGCCTCTGTATGCTCTCAAGCCGTTTCTACAGAAATGCTGCTGCTGTACTAAAGCACTACTACAGAGAGCTAATGTGCTACAAATACTAAAGCACTTCTACAGAGCCTCAGTATCAAGCCAGGAGCCCTCTCTTTTACCTCTGTCACAACTGCAGCTACTAAGGCCAAGGATTCAGTTCAGCTTCTGTCCACTATGGCCTCCACAAACTGGTTTCTTATTGACTAGTATTGGCTACAGCAATGTTCTTCAAACTTGGCAACTTTAAGATGTGAAGACTTTAACTTCCAGAATTGCCCAGCCAGCATTGGGAGTTGAGTTACAGTATATAATACACTTTAGAAGTAACAGAGTATTTTTGTTCACTAGATTACTCAGAGAATATCTGTATAAAATGAACTCGCATTCCAGAAACACACACCACAAAAGACAGTGAGATACGGTAGGCCAATAATAACTGAGTGGTGCTCTGTCCTAGTAATTAATGGCAAACTGAAAATATATATCCTTTTCTGTTTTAGGCAGAAAGTCCATAAGGGATTTCCAGCTAGCAATAAATGTAGATATTGTCTTTTTTTCTGATCAAAGAAGTCAATTTAGCCATCTCAGCAAGTTCTATCATCTTCATCATCCATTTCTCCATTATGGGTAGTGCAGAATCTTTACACCTATGTGCATACAATAATCTTTCTGCAATTACCATATACAAAAACAAAGTTCCATGACTTTTTTCAAACTGTTTGTCCATAAATCCCAAAAGAAAAACCCCTGGTCTCAATTGTGTATTAATCTTTAAAATCCTCTGAATCAGTGTATGTATTTGAATTCAATATTTTCTAGCTTTTTTACATGTCCACCAAACATGATAAAATGTCCCTTCTTGTTGTTCATATTTCCAACATAAATTTGAAGCGCCTTTATACATTCTAGACAATTTGACTGGTGGCATAGACATCATTTTATAAAAATTATCTTTAAGATTATAACATAGTGTAAATTTCAGTCCTTTCAACCACATATTTTCCCATTGTTCCATCTTATATTATAACTTTATCATACATTCTTTGGCTTCTTCTTCTTCTGTTTCAAATTTGAATAAAAGTTTATACATTTTAGCAATCACATGTTCATCATTTGTACACAATTCTATTTCAAACTCAGTCTTACAATGTTCAAAACCATAAACTCTTTTGCCCACTTTAAATCTTTCTAATAACTGTAAATAAGAAAAGCATTGACAACTAAATCCCTCTGCCACCAGTTCTTCTCTTGATTTTATTTTACATTCCCCTTGACTACATTCTAATATCTCACAATAAGTTAGCTATTTGTGTTTGCCTATTATATCTTGTCTCTAAAATGCTTCTTGTGCTGAGAGCCGCAAAGGTGTTTTAGGCACACTCTGGATTTGCATCTATTCCATATTCTCAGTATGGCACGTCTAACATAATGATTTTTAAAATTCACATTAATCTTGACTTTGTCCTACCACAAATATCCATACCACCCAAATCTCAGGTTGCGTCCTCCTAACTCCAAGAGCCTTCTATTTCTCAGTAGCACCCACTCTTTTATCCAAACCAAACAGCAAGCTGCAAAATACAATTTCAGATCAGGTAGGCCCAATCCTCTTCTTTCCTTTGCATCTTGTAACCCCTTATATTTAACATGTAGTTTTTTCCTCTGCCACACAGATTTAGATATAGCCTTCTGCCACTGTTTAAAAGGTACATCAGTTGTCAAAACAGGTATTGTCTGAAACAAAAACATCATTCTAGGCAAAACATTCATTTTTATCACAGAAATTCTTCCCAGCAATGACACTTGTAGTTTCTCCCATCTTAACATGTCTTTTTAAACTTTATTTCATGTCTTAACGTAGTTATTTTGAAATAACATATAGTTCATATTTGTCATAGTGATACCCAGATATTTTACCTTCTTTTCAACCTTAAAATCCATTTTATTCATCAATTCTATTTGATTTTCTATTTTCATATTTTTTGTTAACATCTTTGTCTTCTGTTTATTAATCTTGAAACCTGCTAATGCACCAAAGTCTTTTAATTTGCCCACTAATGTTTCAATTCCCTTTAAAGGATCTTCCAAAACCAACACCAAATCATCTGCAAAAGCCCTTAACTTATAAGTTTTGGGCAAACTGAATATCTAACAAAAATCTGAAAATCTAGAAGGACACACATCAGAGGTGAAAAGAGAAGCAATTATTAAGCAGGGGAATGGACAGATCAGATACTCCAGAACTCTACAGCTGCTATAAAAAAATGTGAAGCACAGAATGAGTAGAAGTTAGTGAAGAATTCTAAGAACAAAGGAAAGAGGGCTTCTTTAGATACATTCAGTTTAAGAAAGAGAAAATAAACAGTATACCATCTGCTCAGTGAAGAAGGCAAAAGATTAACAGATAATGACAGCTACAAAAGGCAGAACTATTTCATCTCAGACTTCTCTGACAAGAGGCTATGCATGGTTCCTCAGATAATTTTGAAGTGTTGAACCCAACTTGAGCTTGATAGAAACATAATGAGAATGTATATACTGACCTTGAATGAGTTTAGATCTCTAGGACCAGATGGATTTTAATCTAAAATCCTGAAAGGACTTACTAATGATCTGGCTGAACCTTTGTCCATTACCACTGAGTACTTCTGGTGAAGTATAAAAAAAAATTATTTATTTTTTTTGCTGCCTTCGAGTAGTCTCTCTCTCTCTCTCTCTCTCTCTCTCTCTCTCTCTCTCTCTTTATTCTCTCTTTTTTATGAAATCCTTAACCACCACACCAAACTGGGTCTTGTGAAGGGGGGGGGGTTGGTGTAGTATTTAAGGCAACCAGGAGACTCTGAGTTCTAGTCTTGCCTTAGGCACAAAGCCAACTGGGTGGCCTTCGGCCAGTCACTCTCTTTCAGCCCTAGGAAGGAGGCAATGGCAAACTACTTCCAAAAAATCTTGCCAAGAAAACTCCAGGAACTTGTCCAGACAGTCACCAGGAATCAACACTGACTTGAAGGGACACAAAAAAATTAAAATTAAGAGATTGGAGATAGGCCAATTTGTCACTTTCTTCAAAAGGGAGGGGGAAAAAAGGACCTGGAGAACTACAAACCCATCAGCCTTCCATTGTCTAGAAAGTTTCTATATTACCTGTAAGCACGCTGAAAAAAATGAAATTATTTTAGAAGCCAGCATGGATTTGTCAAGAACAAGTCTTGTCAGAGTAATCTTAATTTTTTGATTAGGTAACTTCCTTAGAAGAATGTGGGAATTCAGCTACTATTTTATGTTGTGACTTCAGCAAAGCATCTGAGGAATATGAGAGTCTGATTAGCAAAGTATGTCAGTTCACAGGCCACAAAGTCCATGAAGGTCAGAAATGCAAGTTAGCAGAGAAATAGTTAAAAAACAATAGTATAAAACTTCATTAACTCTCTCCTCCTTTGCATGCATTGAGATTGGACTGAGCTTAGAGAATAGTTCCCTGCGATTATGATCACTGAACTCACTCAGCTCTACTCATGACCCCAGGAATTTTCCACATACAGAAAAATGAAAGTACAGTAGGGATTGCTTGCAGGCACACTGCACCATCCTCCCCCTGCCACCTTCCAAGAAGGCTTTGGAGAAAAGTTCAAATTTGGTAGGAATACCATTTCATTACAACAAGATAATATATTTTAAAGGACCTGATTCCATACAGGTTTTGGCTCACTCCAAAGTGCATCCATACTATCCATGCTGAGCTGGCTCTACCATTAGGCAGAGTAGGGCAGCTGCCTCAGATGATAAGTGCAGGGGAGCAGGGACAATGGCAAAGTATGTAAGGACAGAAGGGTGTGTGCCATATGGTCTCCCTAGAGGAGCAACAGTGCATGTTGTCTCATTGTCAGTGCCAAAGTAAGATGCAGCTATTAATCTGATATGCCTCATACATGCGGTGGGAAGAAGAACACCATCTTCTACTATCTAGGCAAGAAGTCCTGGGCCAACCCTGCACTCCAATTAAGGATCGGATCTTGTGAGAAAAATGCCTAAGAAACATTTCTAAAATATCCACCATAAAATGCTGGCAAGATATTTAGATGCATAGCAATCAGAAAGGGGCCCCAGGGGTTGCTCATTAGCCCTACATTTGGAGTGATTGAATGCAGAGCTCTGGCTTCCACCTCCTGCAAGTTACTCTTCTACAAAAAAATTAGAGGAAAATCTCATTTGAGAACCTTAATTATGCAGTGGTTTTCCTAATTTTAACTTCTATAATTGGTAACACCTTGGGATTGCTACCTGATAAATTAATTTATTGATGATTATGGACCATCAAGTTGGTGTCGACTCTTAGCAACCACATAGATTTTCTCCATGAAAATTTATACACACACACACACACACACACACACACACACCTATAATTATAGCTTAGTTGTAAAATGTCAGGACTTTTGCCAGGAGTTTTTTTTTTTTAAGTTACTCTATTCAAAACGAATGGGATCAACTGAGGAAACATAATTAAATTACTTGTTCTTTCCTACTAATCAGGGTAGCTTTTCATTATATATGACTATAGTTCCTGTGCTGTGATTATTTCCTTGTGGTGAAAAAGTACTCCATCTCTTAGATATTTGTTTGTTACTACATAAACATTGCTTAGTTCTCTACCTGTAGTTTAGTAGAAACATGCTGGATAGCTGTGTGACCAGTTGTCCATCTAATATTGTCTAATGCTATTTATTCTGACTGGCAGTGACTCTCCAGGGGAGCTCATAGTCTTTTCCATTGTTTTCTCTCTGATGATTTTTAATTGGAAATACTAGGGATTGAACTTCTCTATACAAATCATGTGGTCCGTTACTGAACTCTTGTCTTCTGTTGTATGTGTTGTTTTTTGCAGTACAATTTAAGTGTACCCAGTCCGCAAACAGTTGTGTAGATTGTTCCCCTCTGGCTTTCCTCTTTAGCTCTTCCTTCTTCTTGTGACTGAATTCAGATGCTCTTTTTTTTAATACAGGTCATCCATATCAAGTAATTTACATGTCAACAGATATGTACACACTGACAAGTGGTACTTTCTGCTGATGATTATTTACACACGCACAGTGGCAGGTTTTACAACCACCCTGCTTATGTGAAATTCTATCAAGGAACTGGAAGGATCAATGGAGAGAAATTTAGAATTGGCCTACCTTCAGTAAATTTTGTTTCTGCCCATAAACTTTCTCTCCCTTTTCTTTCTCCTAAAATAAGCTTCCTTCAGGCACATAAGTGAAGAAAGAGATCATAGCAGTTAAGTATGCAGTAGACTTTGTGCACTGGCACGCCTGTGCATTGTACAGCTTTTAACAAAACATTGCTCACAAAACATTCATTTGCAAAGTCAGAAAAATATTGACAGGTATCTCCCATGGCCTAACAATATGTTCCCAGGACAATCTGCAGCCAAGGTCACATTAACCCAGCATCAAATTAACACAAGATACAAACCCAAAGTGTTTAAGATTAATTCAAATTGAACTCTTGTGAGCTGTGTTGCAGTGCCGCCAAGGTCCACATCTGATCTACATTAACTGTGTGTCAGTTGGGTTGCAATGGTCTGCTTGTTGGGTTGCTCTGCTTGCTGGATGATTTCTTCGGAAGCACTGGCTTAGCATGGCTGGGAGCTTCTTCCCTTTAGATTCTAGACAGGACAGTAGTGACAAACTAAGCAAGCACTCAAAGCGACTAATAAATATAAACAAAAAGAACATCTAAAAATGTAGAAGATAAAGGAAAAGTTGCAATTGATCTATTAATAATTCAATGGCTGGCAAAAGCGGGAGGCACAGTCACCCAGTGAGCCCCATGTTTGAGTTGGGCTTGAATCAGAGTTTCCCTAGTCCTACTTCAATATCTTAAGGACTATTCTGAGTACATATGCCTGTAACTTGATATGCTTCTCCCCTGGATAAAATGTAAATAGTTCTCCTCTTGGAGAAAAGGCATCAAAGCAATATCCCTATTGTCAAATGATGTGTTCTGAGTTCTTTAGAAATAGCGTTTTCCATCATACTTATTTTGTTGATCAAAACCTGGCTTAAGATCAAACCATGGTATTAAGGCATTAGTAAAAGCTGGACAAAAATAAGAATATCTCTTTATTATTGGATGTCCTTTAAAAAAAGTTATAAAAAGGTATCAGTGTGTGTCTTGTAATATAGTAGAAGCAATTTTCTCACATTATAAAGACAAAGAAGTGCATCAGTAAAAGAAGCACTCTGTTTATAAATTGTAGTCAAGTTGATTGGGTAAGATGGTGTTGCTACCAAGTTGGGCAGTGATACACTTTCTGCATGATTTTCAATATGTATAAAGAAGGCTTGATTTGACATTAAAATTCCCTATTTCCCACTGAAGGGAACTAATGGAAAATTTTCAAGGCATACTGTTAAGAAAATTGATCTGTCTCTCTTATCAATTTTCTTCAGGACATGGAAGAAGGAGAGAAAATTATCTGCTCACCTAAAATACCAGTCCACCATTGTCACCTTTCTAGCTTTAGTGTAAGGAAGAAATTTGCAGATGAAACCTATGTTTATATAAGGCATACAGGCCTTTCCTCTCTTCCCTTATAAGAAGAGATTTATAGGTTTAGATAAACATCCACATTAGAACGCAATAGTGTTGAGAGATTGAAAGAAATTGCTTCTCCAATTTATTCCAGTTTATTCCAATTTGGGGCTATGGTGAAGTTCTATTTTTTCTATCCACATATGGCAACTATGAAATGACATCTGATATATATGAGGTGTGCATATTGCAAGTATATGCAATACTTAAATTATAACAAGATAAATTATTAGATTTTTAAATGAATTTAATTTCCCCCTTGAGAAATTGTGGCAAATTTCCACAGACGAATGAGTCACTCCCTATGGTTGTGCATGCATAACTACCACAGCATTCCTGATTGATCTATGATGATTAGGAGAAACAGCAAGTGGGTTTTGCAAAAGTGAGCCACAAAATAACACTGCAATCAGAACAAAATGAGAAAAGTATTGGAATAATTAACTATAGCCAATAGTCATGTGTGTGTGAGAGCCGTATTATGAAATGGTTTGAAGCTTCCTACTCTGTTTCAACTCTATGATTAATTACTTAACAACTTGCTGACTGCTAAAGGAATCGTCCCAAGAAATTGAGCTGGACACTCTTCGAATCCCAACATGTTGGAAACACCTGGAAATACACCTGTGGCAACAGCAATAATATAGCAAGATAGCAAATGAAATAGTAATTGAATTCTCTTGATAATCAGGTTCCAGTGATAAATGAGGTATTATTACTTTCTAATGAGCTTATATGGAACAGGTAGGAAAGGAAAAAATGATAACATAAAGGAAAAGAGAGAGGAAGGCATCTCATATTTCCAGGAGAATTGGAAGTTTTCATACCAGTGTGAATGCAAACTCCTACTATTCACGAAAGGACTATTTAAAAAAGGATAAAAGCAGAAATCTGTAATTTAGCCCGTTTTGCTAAGCATGTTAAAATTCTTGTGTCCATTCAAAATGTCTGGGCTTTGGCTAAGCAGGATCATAATGTTCAAATGCATTATGTAAGTGCAAGAAACTTGGTAGAGTTACACGAACTTGGTAGAGCAGCCATGAAGGGCTTGGAGAAGATATTCAGATGCTGGAATGTGTCTATACCTATAATAATCAGAATTGTGCAGGAAATAGTTTTTCCTGTGATAGTCAATGGAAGCAAAAATGGACTTTGAAGAAGCAGAATAGGAACAGTATTGATGCTTTTGAACTTTGGTGTTGGAGTAGATTCCTGAGAATACCATGGACAACCAAGGAGACAAACAAATAGATCATCAAACAAATCAGTCCAGAGTTCTCACTCGAGGCACAAATAACCAGGCTCAAATTATCCTACTTTGGATGCATTATGCAAAGACCTAGCTCTCTGGAGAGGGCTCTAATGCCGGGAAAGATGGAAGGAAAGAGAAGAGAAAAGGTGTATTGGCTTAGTTACAGCGGTGATGACTGCACTGTTGGAAGACCTGAAAGACCTGGTTAGGGACAGATCGTCATGGAGAAAATCTATCTATTTGGCTGCTAAGAGTCAACAATAAATTGATGGCACGTAATCATAATCAATCAAGTGCAAGAAAGAGGGAAAGGAGAACAGAGATGAAAACTGGACTGTTGTAACTATGAGTTACTGGATCTTCATTTTTTAAAAATTTTACTGCTGTCTTTTTCAACTGTTTCAAGTTTATATTAGTCTGTTGTGATGCACTTAATAACTGTTATTGGGCTACACATGTTAAGTAATGCGGAGAGAGTAGGAATATTACCCTTTTCAAGTGATGTCTGTTACTGCAGAATCCCCATCCATACTGAAACTTGTATGGGAACAATTGTAAAGACAAACCCCTCTCCAAAAAGGTGATGTTATAGACCACAGATTACAAAAACAAAAGGACTTTGGGAGACTTAATGTCTCCATTTGTATGCTATGAATTCTATAGGTACTATTACCAAAATTTCAAACTTTTTCCTCTGAGTGTACAAGATAAACTGATCCCATTGGGCAAAATTGGTAACAGTTTGGTTGAAGAAGCAACCAGGACTGTGGACCTTAAAAAAAATTATGGATTAGGAACCAGTATAGGGCAGAAAGAATGCTAGAAATGAATCATTTAGAGGCAAAGCAATTTTGACATCAGTCTGAGAGCTAAACTATAGTCCCAAACTATGTCAAGTACTGAGATAGAAAGAACCTAACAGGAGTAAAACAATGAGTTTAAAACAAATACTCAGTCCAAATTACATGGCTGTTCAAGTCAGTCATTCTCTGCAGCAAATAATTCCCATCTGTACTCCACCATGGTGATCCTTAAGGAGCAGTAAAGTCACAAAGAAGGTGGCAGATGTTTTTAAAGTCCTCTCAGTTGCAACAAAGGCTGTGAAGCTGACCCTTCCTTCCTTCCTTCCTTCCTTCCTTCCTTCCTTCCTTCCTTCCTTCCTTCCTTCCTTCCTTCCTTCCTTCCTTCCTTCCTTCCTTCCCCCATGGTGGCTTTTATAGGGGCTTACCCAATCCCTTCCCTTTCAGCCCCTTTTCAGCCCCTAGGAGGACCATGGGGGTAGAAAGTAAAAAGGATACTGAAATCACATATCTGGAGAACTCTTATTTTCACGTTCTCTTTAGGGGTTCATCTTTGTTTCAGGAGCAAAGGGAGAAGATTAATATTCAGTTAACCTTCACAACCCCTTTGACATGAACCAGTTGACCCATGAGGGCTTAATTCAGCCTAGGAGTTAGTTTTCCAGATTAGCTGTCTATATTATGGGTTGCAAAAATCCAGACAATCCCTGGATGGTAACAGAGAGTTTTCTGTATCTCTTTCCTATCATCTAGTGGCCACTTGGATTTTCACTTTGCACATCTCTTAGTCCTAATTCTCCCCCTCTTCAGTGAAGCAAACTGGGTGAGCAGAAAAGGATTCAAGGATATGCTCAGGGTGTAGTAGGCTTGAAGGGTTCAATATTTTGAACTTTCATCATAAAAAGAAGCATCAGGGCTCCTCCTGGCTGCTTGACTCATTTAGACTGATAGATAATCCAAGCACCATGCTCCAGGGAATAAGTAGTCAATGATGATAGGCAAATCAGAGATCTAGGAAACGGTGCCATTTGATTCTCACCAGCTGATCTATCTTGGAGGGGTAGATGATTTTCCTACCAGTGTTCTGCATTGGCCTACCTATATACATGAATATGACATACATATGACATACATAACTATGAATATTTATATAACTGAGCAATCAGGCAGGATATTTAGGGGGAAAAAATCTATTCAACATTTGACTCAATCAACTCACTGAAAAGAACTTTTTAAAAATTTAATCCATGGAGGAAATTAATAGAAATGATTCTGACCTCTCTATACTCCTCTAAGCTGCAGTGTTCTTGTTCCCATAAGTCTCCCAATGCTTCTGGCTTAGTTGCTTTTTCCAAAAGAAAATTGATTCTTGAGACAAGGTAACAAGGGGATGTCAACAAAAAAGACAAGGCACATGATCAGAGAACTCTGTAACATATAAAGAAGCTTTACATTGAATAAGACCATAAGCTCATCTTGTCCAATTTTATTTATATTAAATATAAATTAATATTTTATGGGCCATTAATTTTTCCTAGCTCTGCTTCCTGAGCCCTTTTCAAGTTAAGATATTAATCAGATTCCACTCTGAGCCAATCTCCCTTATATTGCTTTAAACACTAAATAATGCATGTACTATCAAAGCTATCTAAGCAATAGAAGGGGAAGTGTGAAACTTCTGATAACCCTCCTTCCCTTCTTTCCACAATCCTAATCAGAAAAATACATATTTTGTTTTTAACTTGACTTTTGAAGGACCACACCATGACTTGCA
The DNA here is from genome assembly GCF_059951505.1 of Python bivittatus. Taxonomy (NCBI): domain Eukaryota; kingdom Metazoa; phylum Chordata; class Lepidosauria; order Squamata; family Pythonidae; genus Python; species Python bivittatus. The sequence continues at coordinate 2,142,185 of NW_028277112.1, read as the reverse complement.
AACCACACTTCTGTTTAAATTTTAAAGCCACCTCAACCCAATTCCCATTAAATTAGTACCAGCAGTTTGTGGTTCTGGGGCACCTCCCATTTGTGGTTCATAAATCATCCCTCATCAGTAAAATCATCTTTGAGAGCAATTGGGTGACTCCTCCCTTTTCATTTCCTCTATGTAAACTTGCAGAAACCTGATCACAGGTCCTACAGAGTCTTTCAGTTCTTCATCAAGATGGACCAATTTGTTATCTTTGCATTGGTAACACAATACTTGTTATTGTAAAAGGGTGCCGGGCAGATTCACTAGGTGGATCTAGATCTCCCAGTAGAGCTCTGGATGTTTTGCAACCAATTGGCGAGGATTTCAGACTTCCAATTGTTGAAAGACAATTGCAAAATTATTTTGCATGAATTATTTTGTCAACACTGCTTTCCCTCACATTCAGCTAGAAATAGTAATTCCAAGTTCTTGTCCTATGTATAATTAAATTTTAGTAAGGCCTTCTTTAACAAAACAAAACAAAAAGAACCAAATGAAATTTTCGCCAATCTGTACTGGACAAATTCAATAGGTATACCTGCCCTGCCACAAAGCTGATAAAGATGATATACTTATAAGGGAAAAGCAGGATAACAATGATCAAAAATGGAGTTCCAAACTCAGCTTAGAAAAGCCAGGCTTGCAAAGCAGTTCCTGGAATAGAAGAATTTCTTTATTTTCTTTCTTGGATTTATTAAAATATTCCTCCCATTTATGAAGAAATTTGCAAATTTGAGAAAGTTCTTATCAAAAAGCAAACTAAATAAAATTTTTACTTAACCCTAGGAATAGTGAGCTCCTTATAGCTTTGGTATTTAGAACAATTCCTGGATTTAAAATGCTTTAATATGTTTCATTCTTTTGCCCCAAGTTCCAGAAGACCTCTCAGGCTCAACTCAAGTCACTTCTTCAAAGCTAGAAATCTGCCTGTTCCTCCTGCAAAGGTTTAAAAGGTGTTTATATTGAATGGATAAAATATTTAATGGAAAAACTTGTATTAGAGCATGAATACAGTTTTGCTTTTCGCTTTTAAGTTACAAGAAAAATTCTTGCAATTAGATTTCAGATGGGTATAAGTCTGATCCATTTCTGCCCTGAGATGTGCTTCAGTGTTGAGGAAGAAACTCTAACTGCTATGGAATCATTTCTTTTTTTCTTACTCCAAGTTTAGTGAAAAGGGAAAATGAACAGAATATCTAGGTGGTCCATTTTGCTTAGTTCCATTATACATAGTGAATTTTCAGAGAATTTCTCAGGAATTTCCAAATGACAACTTCAAGTTCACATTTATGATGCTAGTAACAATACAACAGTTTTTTTTAAAGATTCCCCAGGTTGAACAGCTAAACAACAGCCAAAGCTTTCATGAAAGAGAAGATCTAGGCCTTTCTAGAAATGATGCTATAAAATTCCACAGAACTTCAGAGTGAACCAGAAGGAGAGCTGAATATTAGTCAGAGAACATGATCTGTGCAGTAAAGTTTTTATGGTTCCCAGCCTTCAACTGTAATAAAGCTTGTAATCTTCTTGTTAAAGGGTTTCTTCTGGGGAAGGGATCACAGGACAATTGTTCAGATTACTAATTTCCTTCATGACAGCATTCTGTAAACAAGCTAACAAGAAAGGACATAGAGACACAGCTCCTCCTGTCTAGTGGTGGACAAAAGGAAACATTTATGAGTCTGAGTAAATGTTCTGGAGCTCATCCTCATGAAGGTAACATCTAAAGGACTGGGAAGTATTTTGTAACTCTGGGAACTACTGAAGAGTATTAAAACATGATTGTGTTCTAAGCATCCACTGCTCATGCAAACAATTTTTTTTTTTTTTTTGCTCTATGTCTATGTACAGGGGATGTTTCTTTCAACTGTGTTGTTAAGCCAGACAGATTGCTGTTCTGCTTAATAAGTAGTTCTCTCTCTGGTGGTGTTTTACAAAACTCTTGGACTCTCCCATATCTCCTTTCACAAAATCATAAAGGAGGCAGGTTCACTGAAAACCTCCTCAGGTTGGTTGATTTTTATTTGTTAAATTTATAATCCACCTTTTGTCCAGGAGCAAAACCCAAAATACATAGCACTCCTTCCTTAATTTTCTTCCTCCAGCAACAATCTTGTGAATTAAACTGGGCTGAGAAAGAGAGAGTGACTTGCCCAAAGTCACTCAGTGAATTTTCATAGGTGAGGGTGTACTTGAACCTATGCTTCCCCAGTTCTGGTCTAACTCCTTAACCATTACACCATGTCAAAAGATGGTGGCCTTAAGCTTTGCAGTGTTTGAAAGGCAGCCTAAGCCACCCATTTCACCCCTTAAACCCACTCACCCACAACCAGACAATGGATTGACAATATTGGCCCTGCCTACTCTTTGGGTATTCTGGAGTACTTGTAGTTCCAACAGAGGTGCTGGGGGATGAATATAGCAAATTATCCACCTCAGTATTGGAGCTCTGGAGATGTTGAATTTACTGATTGCTTTATATGATTTAGCTTTTATTGCTCTGGTTGTTTGCTTTTACTGTATTTTATGGCTGCATTGCTGGCCCTAAAGAAACGTAAGTAAAGAAAGAAACAGTGGGCACCATGAGCATCTCAGACAGCAAGAACAAAGTAGGAATACTCCTGATGAGAAATCTGAAGAAAATCTCATTTTAGAAAATTGTCTGTATAATTTGTAAGCAAATTATTCCAGATTACAATTGTATTTTGCATTCATGTCTCATTCTGCAGCAAATCAGCCCCCGTAAAATTCTTTGCATAATTTACCGTACCCATCTGTGGCTTGAACTTCCACTACTTTTGTTTCATGCTCTCCTAAGCCAACCATTCTTCAGGCTCCACACCTTTGCACCCCAAAGGTTTGTTTTTCTTTGCATCATCATAAAGGTAGCAATGTTGTAGTTAAGTAATTAAGCCATAAAAAACCTGAAGCTTTTCATACAAATCTTATTTTCCTTGGGATGTGAACAAAGCCTAAAACAAAGTTATGATCGTTATTAAATGGAAAAAATGAAACTTGAAAACAAGTTGCTGAGCACAGAGTGTTCCAAAAATGAAGCCAAAGCCCCAATTATAACCTGAATGGAACACATAATTTGCACATATGGAAGGAACTCATACCCCAAAAGATCTTGCTTTTTGCCAGGGGTGTGTCAAGTGACTTTCTTCATAGGCTATCAGTAAGGGGAGAAATGAAGCAACAGTCAAGAAATGCCCATGAGTGTTGCAAATGTGGATCTTTTGATAAACGTCAAAGGTAAGCAATTTTTTTTTAGTGTTGGAAAGATATGCCCTATGATGGATCTGTCACCCCCTTATACTGTAGAAAAAGGACAGAAGTAAACTCTAAGGGAGAAGTTCCCAATCCCATCATCGTCAGCCATTATGACCAGTGGTGATCAGAACTGTAGTCCAACAACTGGCGAACAATGCTGCCTGTGGCTAGAAACATACTTTAACAGAGTCCATCCATTTCAGTTTCAGTTTCAGGGTATATTTTTTCAGGGTATATTTTGGATTATCGTTTGGCCATCTTGAAGTGAAACATACTGTACTGTAATAATTTATTTTCAGTAATTTAAGCAAAATGACTAAAGACTGAGTAGATTATCTTTAGGGATGCTAGAGGGATTTAATCTTCCCAATTGCAAGATGCCTGGGAATTAACTATCTACTAAAGAGAATTAATTCTTGACATTTTCTGGTGCAATGAATAGCTAAAAGGCCATATTAAACTTAATTTAAATGTATTTTTGAAAAATGTGGACATCTTTAAACATGCACTTTTATTGCACATTAATACAGAAATGGAGCAGAATCAAATTTCAGATAAAGATGTGAGAGATGAAATATACTGATTTGTCCACCTCTGAAAAGCCAAAAAGGAAGCCCAGAAGATCCTGAATTGAAATCGCTTGGCTTTGAAATGATTGTTTGGGACATTATAGCTTTTCCTCTTCAGCATTGTGGGATAATGAAACAGTTGAAGGAGCTCAGAGTACAATTTGGAAGATTTTCAGTTCAGTTCCCAATTTGGCACTAAGAGTATTTGATGTCATCGTAGCCTTAGCGCTTCCTCCTTTCATGGTAAGAAAGCAACATGGGTCTGCTTTATGGGATTGTGTTCGAGATTACAAATGTTTACTTACCTACATATTAACTTATTTACTTCTGTTTATATGCCACTCCATCTCTGATATTGTTTAGTTATCTGCCTTCCTTGTGCAGTGAATATAATTTCTATTATTGAGCCCCATCAATAGTAAGCATTTCATTTAATTTTTTTTTCCAGGAAGCCAAGACTGCATTCATGGTTCTCTCTTCATCATTTTATCTTCACAACAATCCTGTGAATTATGACAGAACACAAGAATGTCCACAGGGCTGCTTGTTTTTCATGTGTGTCACACACGCAATGTACATTAAAAACAGGTGGATTGCACTCACAGTTGCCATCTTGACTTTTTTTACTATACTCTGTGGACACCCCTGACAGAACAGGTCAGACTGAACAGGCACCTGCCATATGTGTTGTCCTACATTGCCACACATCCCCAATCTCTATCGCTAATGGCCTGCTAAGTGAGGGTGATGGATGTTGTAGTCCAATATACAGAGAAGGTCCTATGGTGGAGAAAGGCTGAAAGAAGCTGTTACAGTTATCCAAATATCAGAGATCACAGATACTGTATATCAGGGCAATTAAACAGAATATTTGGGGGGCATTACACATTTCCATTAAATCAAATAATGTCAACAGATAGTTAGGTTTCTGAATTGCCATTAGGTCAATTTACCTACCATGTTATCAGTCAGCTATTTTTGGTACAAATTTATTGTAACAAAAGCAGTAAAGAGGCAATGCTAACTTTTATTGTTGTTTCTCTGGATTAGTCATAGAAAACTGTTGTTGCTCATTCTGTTGCTTCCTTTCTGATTTACTGAATAGTACTATAGTGATTTTTAAAAAATGTAATTCTTGAAACCAGAAAACTAGAATAGGCTCTAAGTCATACTGAATCTCCTTAAAATGTTACATGAGTCAATGTTATTCACAACTTTTTTTAGGCTACCTAACAACAAGGTAATTCCTATAATAAAGAAAGCAAAAACTTCAACTCCTTTTAAAAATGCAACAGTAATTAAAGAACTGTTTCTGCTTTGTGCACAAGCATTCCTGCCATTAATAGTTGTCTGGTGTGTCATCTGAGGCAAAGTCTCACCTTTCCCTCCTATCATGATAGTAAATGAAATAGAACACAACATCCTTGTGCTTCACTTAGATAAAGAGATGCTGGGAATCAGTCACTGGTAGCAGCTGACGCTGGCTGCAGCAGTAAATCAATTTAATCTGCTAAGAATATAATTATAATGGAAGGAGCTCTTAATGTTTTTATTGTAGTGATCAGAGCTTGCCAGGTCAAGTAAACCCCTTGAACTATTCTCTATCTCTTCTCAGTCTCTTTGATAAGAAAGCACTTTCATGATGTTTCTGCTTGTTTAATTGAAGAGCCCTATCTTGTTTCTCTGCATCAAACAACGGAAGGCGCCAAAGAGATCTTTCCAGGAGATATATAGCAGATGAGCAGATGAATCTTTGAGTATCTGGAAGTGAACAGATTTCGACTGAAAGTCAAATACATGCATGCCTGATTAATTATAGTGACTAAGCAGACTCAAGGCTAGCCTTCCACATATGAGGGCCTTCCAGATGTGCTGGTCTACAGCTTTCAGAATCTTCAGTCAACGTGGCCAACAGCTAGACCTCTAGCAGTGGAATCAATGGGTGGTGAGATAAGCTTGAGGGGGATGGATTTCTTTATGGCTGCATTTGTGCTGTGTATTACACCTGGGCTACAAATTAGCCAATCATACTTATGGTTAGTATATTGTGCATACTCAGCCTGTGTTGGCTAAGTTTATGGGCCAGTAGAGTAAAACATGGTTCAGTTAATGATGGTGATTTGCGTGAAAGCAGCCTATTTCAAATCCAAAGCGTGTGTGTTACTTTCACACCTTTTATCCATAATTATGCTTTGTTAATTTTATTTTGTGTTTTGCAATACGTGTTTAAAATAATATTTGGCCAAACATTGTTCCCTGTTTTCATGTTTCCATTTGCTTGTTGAGTGGCCCCTTCTACTGCTTTCATTAAAAAAAAATGTTTCCAATTTCTTATGGACAGTACCATGGATTAATATATTTATTGCTAGAGATTTGGAAGCCCAACTGAATCAATCTGCCCTATCCAGGAACATATTCCTGAGTAGTCATGCCCCCTTTTTTAGCAAGATAACTGTCCCTAAACTCCATGAAGAACTAACATTAGCATGCCTCAATGTTGTTGTTGCCCTCAGCTGTTCTTGAGGGCAAATAATAATAATACAAAAACCCTTAGAAGCTAAGATTGCGTCCTTGTGGAGAAAGACCAATTGAATCCCTGGCTCATGTCCTGTTATACCACACCTTCTGTAAGGATGTAAAAGCCCACTTTATAACTCCCTATCTGGCAAAGTAAATAAATTCTGATTTATTTTACATAGTTACTTTTATCAGGCCAGCATGGTTTAGATTCCTTGAATGGAGCTAAAAATGCTCTGATTGCTCTGAGTGATGTAGCTACAGTTTCATGTTGTCTTATTTCATCTGAAATAAAACTCTTTAATTACTTTAATCATTTAATTTCAGAATTCAGAATTCAGCCAGTGAAAGTAAATAATATACATTTATTTTATTTTTATAATAGGTTTCTGCCTTACCAAAATAGTGTTTAACCATATATTATAATGTAAAGTACAAATCATCGCCATCATCATCACGTTCAAAGAGAAAGAATACAGAGGAAAAGATAAGGAAAAAATGATAATCATATAACTATCCCAAAGTAGTGAAGCTTATTTATTAGACATTACATTTCCCTGTCAGAAAGATGAAGTCTCCACCCTCACCCCTCAATGAGTTACGGGTATGTATGGAGTGGGATTTATCTTCCATTCATGGATAAGAACAAAAGAAGCTGGAGAATGTCACCTCAAAAATGACATTCAAATGAGATAACTCGCCCCTCATAGCTTCATGGAACATCACATGATGAAGTCTTATTTCCTATTTCATATTAAACAGCATTTGTCTAATGCAGTGCTTCTCAACCTCGGCAGCTTTAAGATGCGTGGACTTCAACTCCCAGAATTCCCCAGCCAGCATGGCTGGCTGGGGAATTCTGGGAGTTGAAGTCCACGCATCTTGAAGTTGCCTAGGTTGAGAAACATTGGTGTAATGCAGTAATTACCTGGAGAAAATAGGGCACAGAAAAGAATGCAGAAAAACTGTTTGTTCCTAACTGAAATCAGATTGAAAATGGCCAGTTTGACTGCATTAAAAAAAATAAGACTAGCTACACTGTTTCTCTCTGCAATTATTTTAAATTATCTTAATTGCAAATTGAGGCAAAGAATGTGAAGGATTTTTAAACATAATGTCTTCAGCTGATGCTGGAAGCAGAAAATTATGTTTGTCAATTTGTCAATATCAATTGTACTTGTTAACTGCCAGCTTTTTAATGCCTTGCGCAATGTGTCAAAATCAACTCTTGATTTCTCCTGTCCCCCGCCCACTCCCTTCCACAAGGATGGAGGTTTATAGGGACTGAATTATTGTTTTGCGTTTGGTACTTCGCTGTTTTGGGAAAAGGAAAGAGACAATACTTTTAAATTTGTGATTTATTGATAATAATCTGAGATAGGCATTGTCCTGAATACCACTGAATATAATCTGAACCAGGAGAGTACAAGTAAGATTAATTTCATTTGGGTTTCACGTGTTGTGTAAATGAAGCCCCTGTAGTTGTAAACTATTATTTATGCTTTAGCATGATACTTTCAACAAACCACAGTTTAATGGCTTAGAGCGATGCCTGGATCAGGCCACTGTCTTCTTCTGTATGCATATGTGACGTTAACTTCTTACAGATTAGTTTATTAGCGTGGTGTCTGCTCCTGTATAAAAGAAAAACCACCCACTTGGGTATCCCTCTTGTGTTTTCATTAAAAAAAGAAAAAGTAGAATCAGTTTTCCAGTTAATCTGCAGAGCCATCCTGAATTAACATTCCCACTCCTCCCCTCCCTCTTCCCAAATCTTCAAGCTGATATCTGTCCTCCAACCTTTCTAGCCTTCAGTTACACATGCATTCTTCTGATTTAAATACACAATTTTCTCCATCTAAAGAATTCAGATTTTAATCTTACGAATAAACAGGGAAAATAAAAACAATTAAACATTTCTTTTTTGTGCAATAAAACTGGACAGACCTTATTCCAACTATAACTACTTAACTGAAAGCCTACATTGAGCACATAATCACCCACAGGATGATATTTTGGACATTCTTGGCTGAAGGTCTAGAAAGAACTCTTCTCTGGAAGACCTGCTCAAAGGGAGGGCACATCTTTGCATGTAGGTTTCCCTGACCCATGCCCTAAAGGACCTCATCTCTCAAATAATGGGACAGGAGTGCAGAAGAATTCTTCTAAGGCTTTCTGTAGAAGAGAATGTGGACATTCTACTTTTAATGCATTTTGCAAATGTTCATGGCAGGGCCAGTGGTAAAAACTGCTGCCATCAATTCCACAAGGCAAGAGTGGGGTTATTCTTGGAGCTGGATTGGTTTGCTTGCTCACAACCTAAGCAACTCCATAAGCAGAGCCTCTCCCAGTCTTGAATTCCCCATTTGTACTTGGACTACAACTCCCATCATACCAATCAGCAATGGATTGCCTGACTGGAGATTACGAGAGATGTGGACAAAAGCTTAACAAGGCACTAAAATAGGGAACGTTTGGGTGTGCCCTATTTGGAATAGACATTACTGCCCCATTAACCTCTGGGAGGAGGTATTCTGGGCATTCTCTCTCTAGGCATCAGCCAGTATGTAAATAGGAGCAGCAAGCTATTCATGCTGGCTCCATCCTGGATATTTGTGTAATATTGGAAAGAAAAACTCATGGGTTTTTCATTCTGCCGAGAGCCTCAAAGAGCTGAAGGGATTGAAGGATGTAGAGAACCACAGTTCTGAATATAGAGATGTCAAAGTGCAGTCAGTGAGTTGGGTAACCAGCAGCAGGAGACATCATTTCAAAAGATCTGTGAGAAGAGCCTTCTCTCCCTCCTTGAGAGCCCATTGAATGGGTGAAAGAGTGAGAAGAGAAAGTGGTAGTAGAAAAAACACAGGTAACATAAAAGCTTTCTCACTGTCTTCCTCTTGTTAGATAAAAACTGTATATTACTTTTAACATTGCTAATTTTTTTATGGTAGCATACGAGATCTGGAGACAGATAACTAATAGGACTGGACATGGGCTAACATATTAAATGTTTTTTTTTAACTGCTATATTTGATTGGCTATTGTTTTAATCTATGGTTAACCCTTTTAAATTTATATTTAGTATTGGCTATTTGCCCCAGTTATCGATCAAACAAATTTTCTGTCCTTTTTTATTGGATTTTTATGAAATACTAATAGCCCGTTACAAAATGCTCTGGGAGAACATTGTTTATTGAATAGTACCTTAATATTTTAGTAGGTCATTGGCTTAGTGATCTAGCATCTAAGTAATTATATTTCTTAGCAGCAGTTTATTACTAACACAGTATTTTAGCTCTTTTATTTTTCTTAGCATCCTGTTGAATGCACAATCTTTAGTCCACTTTATTAGTACTTTCTGGAACTCATCTATCATTTTTTCCTTCTGTTCTTCCTTCTTTTTTGCATTTTATAACTCTTCATGCAAAATAGTACAAAACAATGGTCAATGGTCATAATAAAGGTTCTTCTTCTGAGTCAGAATCTATCATGCAGGTAACTCATTAGCCTCAGCATGGCTTGGGGCTTGGGTGTAAACATTTTTCCAGAGAAGCAAAAGAATCAACTATTATTTGGAAATGGTATAGATACTTCAGCTTCCCTCCTCACACTTGGTCAAGAATGTTCTTCATGAGTAAACTCTGAGTACGGTAAGGGGCTACAGGCAAATGGATATCCATTCTAATGAAATCCCACTATTTTCAATTGACACTTTTCTTTTTGGCTCACATGTGCAAAATCACAGTTCCATTTAGCACAGCACATGTGGCCTCATGGTAACTGCAGTCACGTCCTGCTCACTATTGTTAGTTTTCTCAATTTTAATACTCACATTACTATCTGTAGCATCACCTACATGCTTCAATGAACTCATTTTCAGCCACTGATCCATTTTTGCAAACTGGCAGTGCCCTCCAGCTCCAGTCTGGCCAGCTGCCTGGCGCTGAATGAGGAGAGGCAGGGGCTGAGGTGGTGAACAGCTCTGGTCTTCCCTGGCTTCCACCAGATTTCTTTTTCAATACGTAGAGCAGTTATTTTCCTGAGTATGAAAAAAAAAGGAATGTCTTATCCCTTTCTATTAATTTAATTCTGAACAAGTGCCAGCAAGGATTAAAAGAGAAGAAAAAAATTGACATTCAAGATGCACCAAGTGACAGACATGCTGCCCTTTAGTGCAAATCCTTGAATTCAAAGCCACCACTGAGTGACTAAAAGCAACAAAAGTCCCAGCAAACAAGTAGATTGGTGACTGAATAGGTGAAGACTTCCTATCGCCACTTAAATGCTCTAAGGGTAAATTATATTGGCACTGATTGGTGTTGTTGGACCAAATATCTGTCCTCTCTATTTTTTCAGATCAGGAATTGTGGGCAGCTAGGGTGACCTGAGGGTAATTCCCAAAGGCATAGATTCTCCAGCCTGGTGTTCTCAAGATGTGTTTGAATCACAATTCCTAACCATTTTTGACAAGCATGGCAATTTAACCAGTCCTACCTATATATTTTCCGTAAATCAGAAATAAACTAAGACAACCAATGTATATTTTTTCTGATTGCAACATCTTGATTTTGATAAAGTTGTGTGTACCTGTATGTGTGTGTGTGTGTATGGCTGTGTTTGTTTCTTGAAACCCAGCAGTGATTTTGATCAGATTTCTGATATACCTGTAAACATCCTGAAAGAGCTTCGTGGGTGGTTTACTGACATCATCTACCAGTTTAAAATACAAACAATAATAAAATTTGCTTACCCAAAACAAGCAAATGAGCCCAGAAATGTTTATCTATTTAAATCCAAAATCCAAATGAATTTGCTCAGTCTGGTCTTACAAAGTGGCAAATCTCCAACCCCATATTTTAAAAAATTAATATAAGCACTTCCCCCTTCTCTCAAAAGACGATTGCCAGCTTTATTGCTGACTGAGCTGTAACTGATTGTTTTGTCAGTAAAATATGTTCACGTTTTATTAGTAAAACAGATTTTTTTTCTCTGTCTAAAATAGCAAGGTAGATAGGATTGAAATATGAAGTTTGGCAATGTGTTATGGCCTAGAATGATCATAGTTTACAACCACGTCAAAGGGGCTGTTAATTAAGAGTTAGAAGAGTCAACTTTATCCATACAAAAGCATGAAAAATTACCTTTGACCTTTATAGATTGCATGGAAGTTTAAATTACACTTGAAAGTTTTAAAGAACCCAGATTGCCATTATGCTGGGCAGTTATCATAAATTTGCTACTGGAGCCATAGTGACAACTAAGAAAGTTGGATTTATGACTATACTTCCCACAATTTTTGCTTGAATTTAACAATGTCACAAAACCACCTTGCAGAGCCACATCTCTATCTCAATTTCTGTTTGTGATTTTTTAGGTGGTAATGGCCAAGTGAGAAGGCTCTATTTTGGGACCAGTTTAACACTAGGTCCATGGCATCATTAGGGAGACTCTGGGGCAGATGTCCAGGGAGATCATTTAGTAGAATGAGTGAAATCAGGACTAAGCAGCCATTGTGGGCCAGGGCACATGTGCTCAGAACAGTAAAAAATGACAGCCACAGGAGATCTGCCTGTTTTCAAAATACCCATTTTCTAGAAAGCACACTTGCTTTTTGGAATGGTATTTACTATCCCAGCAAGTCCATAGCGGAATCAGAAATCATTGACACAAAGAAATCTGTAGCATGCCAGCTTTCTATTTATTTTATTTTATAAAAAGTCAGGTGGAATAGTAGAAGAGTGAATCTGTGAACCCTATAGGAGGCAAAGGCACCACATTAATTACATTCCTGAATTAATGTGCATTTCTTTCTATAACAACTACACATTATAGCTAGAAGACAAATTCTTTTAAGTTGAGCTTCAATATGAATTTATCCTAATTGAGCATTTTCAACCCAATATACAGAGGAGTGTGAATAAACCAAGATCCATTTAATTTTAAATTTGAATGACCCCCTGCTCCTCTTTTAAAGGAGAGACAGCAAGAATGAGGATTCCAAATTGTTTAACAAAGTTGTACAGAAAATGCCCCACTCTAACTTTAAAATAACCTTCAAAACTTATTTTAAGATTAAGCTGTCATTAACATTTGAAGAATCTATCACCCTAAACTGGACTAGATAAGGTTAGCCTGTTTTAGAAATTATGCTTATGCAATGTTTTTTAAAAAGTCTGAGAGGTTTGTACATTATCACTATTATGTATATAGTGTGATATAAAAACATTAACTTATATGCAATGGTTTACCAACAAGCAAAGCAGGGCATAGTCTTATTCACTGGAGGAATGTGGCTGAGACAGGCTGTAACAGACAATAAAAGCTAATGGGGGCTATTTAAAAGAAAATGTAGGAAGAATGTATGGGACTGGAAGGAGGGTCTGAAAGAGCTGAAGAATTACCAACAGACTGGATATGGAGACCTACCAAGATAATGCTACAGGTCAGACAGATAAATTGAGAGCTAAGGAAGGATAAAGATAAAATTATATGAATTTTGAGAGGATCATAGCATAAACTAGATTAAAAAAAGAGCAGCAGAATAAATCAAGTCTCTCCCTTTCTGCTGCTAAATGAAGCTCCCTTAAAAAACTTCCAGCAGAAGATTGAGATGCAGAGAGCAGTGAAACACTTGCACAAACCCTCTGATAGGCAGGGTTTGCAAAGTTGATAAAAGTCATTGGTTGTCTATTTGTGACAATATCAGACAGCCCATCTACACCCATCCTCTTCAGCAACATTACAACCTTTGAGGCTACACAAAGCCAAAAAGCATTAGAAAGTCCATAGGATCTCCACATCACCTTGAACTTTCCCAAAGCCATCTTAAGGCACTTGATTTGATTTGTTGTGTCAGATCAATTCAGTGATTTCATTCAAAGATTCCATTTGAAGATCTGATTTGATCAAGTCTCCTTCAAACTGAAGCATTCTTTTGAAGCTTAATATGTAACACATACAGTATGGAAGAAATGTTCAGTGATGTTCTCATAGACAGGACTTGAGTTTTTGGACTTACTTTGGCTAGATAGTGGCCATGAGGTATGTTTGTAAAAGAGAGACTGTCCTGACTTTCATCATACAGTAACTGTACAGTTTGCAGCTCCTGATCTTAAAAGTTCAAAACTGATGCTAGCTTTCTAGGTCTGACTGGTGGAGACAGATGAAAAGTTGCAATCTGTTATAAGTAAGTAGGTGGCATCTATCTATCTATCTATCTATCTATCTATCTATCTATCTATCTATCTATCTATCTATCTATCTATCATCTATCTGTTGAAATAGTCTTTTTCAGCATTTTTTTTCCTGTAGTCTCCTCCTCTTCCTCCTGTTCTCACTGGTGCTAAAGTTATGGTTTTAGCGCAGCCTTTATTTTTGGACTCTGTGGTTTTCATCATATATAAAAGTTCCTAGCCATCTTGGACATATCTCTTTGCAAAGATGGCAGTTGGAGCATCGATACCTGAATAAAGTATCAACCGTATATTTTAAAATAGCTCAAGGATAATCAGAGTAACATATGTTTCATAATTAAAAACAAAAAGTAGAACTGACTGATAAAATGTAAGAGCACAGTATTATTTTTGGCACATGGTAGAAAAAGCTGTAAGTACATCTTAGACTGTACTTCTGCAAACTAGGTGTTTTTTGTTTGTTTTACAATCTTGCATTGTTTAGATTACAGGTTTCTTCTAGTAAAATAATAGATGATTATAAAATTATGGGAAATGAATTTCTGTTCAAAGAGGAGGTATGTGAGGAATGAGGTTTTACAGTTATTGTTTGGCGAAGCTGTATGCCAGGAGATAAAAAGTCAATGTTGCAGCACATATGCACACCATATGACAGATGTCCCATAAATATATCTCTTCTACCCTTACCGGCATATTGAGTAGTGAAGGCATAGATGGGGATAGCAGAAAATTTAGCAGGAGAAACTGCATTGTGTCATAACCAACACCAAACAAAAATGGGAGTTGCTTTCATCTTGGACAAGTAACAGCAGTTACAGGGATGACCTTGGCTTGGTAGTAGGATCCATATGTTCTAGGTATAACAAGTGGCTGGGAAGCTTCTGAAAAGTGGCTGCCTTCACCATCAGATATATTGGAGATCCCATTATTGAGCTAAATAGATGATTTCCTGCATTTAAAGGAAGAGATGCGATGCTGTGACACATCTCATACTTTGTGTGCAAAGGGAGCCAAGTTTTTATCTTCACCATCTCCAAATACAAATAAAAAAATACTTCTTTATGGAACCTTGAAGAACACTGCCAGATAATACAGATTTAGAAAAGCTGTGATCCTCAAGGTTGCTGAATTATACTTCCGAAAGGCCCAGCCACTGTCCTATGGTATGGATGCTGGGAATTTTAATTCAGCAATATCTGGAGGGACACGAGTCCATGACTTCTGAAATAAATCAAGGTGAACTAGATAACTAATAGTCAAGCTCACTGTAAGGCACCTTCCTATATCAGGCTTAGCATGAGGTTTACTCAATGCATCTATCACGATAAGAGCATGTGGTTCTGTGTTCAGGCACTCTTTCCCCATCTATCAGCACTGCAGCTTGGAACATCTTGGTTAAGAATTACTTTCAGCTCAAGACTGTCTCTGCCCACCCAGGTTGGTTGTAACCACCTTCCCAACAACAGGCAGCTTCTGCCTGAGCAGTGAGGTCTTCTTAGTTATGCTGTATTGTTCCTTGGCTTTGACTCCAACTCTGTCTCAACAATTGGCTTCACCTCTGGCTGCAGCTCTGTCAAAAAGACAGTGATATTAAACTTTTTGATGTGCACAGATTTACAGCTACAGTACATATACAACTACAGAATTGAACACCATTTTCAGGAGTCAAAAGAGCTTACAGACAGTTTTCAGAATATTTATACTGAAGTCACTCAACTTACCTAAGAGAATTCTTCCCCAATTGTTCAGTGTCAATGCATAATGTTTAAACATGACTTTCTTTTATTTGTTCACTTAATCTTTCCCATTTTCCTATTAGCACATACATACTTGCTCAGGCATATATATTGGTAAGGAACACTTTGCATTTTTGCCTGTACCATGAGCTAAAGTTAGGGTGTCCCCCTTGCTGACTGGGGTTTGAAGGCAGGGAAGTTAGCAAGAAATAACCAACTTACAGCAAATTCAAATTCCTGTAGAACAAATGGCTCCTGATTAACTGTCAGTCTAGACTGGCAGTTCAGTCTAAACTTTTGTAGGAGGATAGTCCCATGGACATTTGAAAATGAAATGGGAGTGAGCGAATGCTACTATTTAAAGTAATCTTTCCTAACTGGTGCTCCCCCGGTTGTATTGTTCTACCAGCTCTTGGAAATTCCACTGATAATGCTAACTTGGTAACTGGAAAGCACCAGGTTGGGGAAGATTGGCTTAAAGCAATGTTCTTAAAGAATTTCCATGAGAATAACCAATGTAACAATGGTAGAATAAATCAATAGGTTGAAAAATAGCCGGAAGGGACCACAATGGGTTTTGGAAAAGCTAGCTTTCTCCATGAATTTTAGAGCAGGGGAATGCAAACACTGCAAAGTTGCAAACAAACTTTTTGTTTATCTTTTTAAAATTGAAAATCAGCCTCAAAATAAATATTTTTATTTCCCCAAATCATCTACCAGATTCTTACTTAGATGTCTTCCACGTGGCTGGATTTAAATTGCCAGTAAAATGTAGCACTATTTGGTTTTCGATTAACATACTTTGGAAAAAAGATGTCCCGCGGAAGCCTGCTCAGCTTTGCTTCCCTGCCCAGTTAGGGTCATTACCACCAACGCTCTGCAAGAAGCATCTCAGAAGGGAGAGGAAGGAGAAAATATCCCACTTCTAAAGCCCTCCTCAATTCATTGGCATTTGCACTGTGGAAAGACATTTCTTTGTGTTTAGATATTATTTATTATACTTGCAATGACAATTGTTTTTATTGCACATAAGTAGTCTGCAGAGGGCTGTTATCCTGATCAGATACAAGTAATTGTAATAAAGAAATAAAATAGGGAGTGAATGAGGTACATAGTCCTAGTTATCATCTTGGGCTGCAAATCTTTCTTCCATTATGGGATACATCCATTTCCAAAGCAAACAGTACAAGGCAAATCATACTGATTAAATGATGTTCAGAATTTCCCCATCTATTGTGAGTAGGGCAGGAGGTAGAAAGCCTATAACCCTCAGGCAATGTCTGCCTGCCCTGCTCCCCTATCCAGTCTTTTGGACCTTCCCATGGCCTTTAAATTCCACCCTTGTAAAGCTCCAACAGTGAAGGCTGGAACTCAATGGTGAATCCCTTCATCTAAGGTCAGAGTCCACTCACTAAATTCCAACTGAACAATTCCACAGGTATAGAGATACTATCCCAGGAGCCATAGGGTTTCATCCTTAGTGAACAAGCACCAACCTATACTTTATCAAATCATTCTGTAGCAATAAAAAATAGCAACATTCATAGTCTGTCAGAAGAATCATAAATTCCATTCCTTTTAGCAAACAATGTTTATCCTCTATAATACCCTGTAATCCAAACAGTAGAATATTTATCTTTCCAATAGTATCTTCTAATTTATAACTGAACATTCATGAATTTTGATAATAAATTAAATAAAGAATGGCCACGTGACCTGGAAATTGTGGGACGGTAGTTGGGGAAGACTGTTGAATGTTCACACGGTGGTGGTTTTTGCCTTAGGCACTTTTCCAAGTTTAGTTCACAGTGTGCTTCAAGCACACCGCTACATCTCTGATGAGGCTGATCTCTCTCTGTTTTCTGTCTCACTCGAAAAGGTTTCCGGCAATGAGAGGTCAAAGTGATCTGTTTAACAATAAAAACACAAACATTGAAAAGTGTCTTGGCAGTGACATTTACCTAGGTGTGTCTGATGTATCTATGTAAGTATATATATAACAAGCATATAATGGATAATATATAACAAGTAAGAGGAAGTGGTGCAGCCATTATTATCAGCAAAAGTCAAAGGCAGGGCTCCATTGCAGATGCTGAAGTGCTTAGAAGAATCACACTGAAGTAGGTTCCAAGTTGAACTGGTGACTGATGCTCTACTCAGTTCTTAATTGGATGCAGACAGTTATTTTCCTTCTCTTTTCCCTAAATCAGGAAAAATTCATAATAAGTACTGAGTTAAATACAATAGATGGGCATAAATAGCCTGTTCTATGAGGCTGATCAATCGAACCTGAGAATGCCACCACTTTGCACTGCCATTGCCCAGACAGAACTCTCAAGCATATGAACGATGCATCTGACCTATAAACGATGCTACTAGTAACCCCGGGGCCATCTTGGACAGGAAAAGAAGCCCTGCCTAGAAAATGCCCTCATCTCCTCTGATCTGCTGCTTGATCTCTGAGACAGGAAGAAAGATGACAGCAGAGGAGAAAGAGAGAGATTTCAGCAAATGTATTTATTTTTATTAATCTCAATAGCAGCATAAAAATCCAAAGCCGCCATTTGGGGAAGCTGCCCAGAGTCGCTGAGAGTCATGTGGCATGCACGTTTCATTCATTCATTCATTCATTCATTCATTCATTCATTCATTCATTCATTCATTCATTCATTCAATTTGTATAGCTGCCAATCTCACATTTGTGACTCTGGGTGGCTCACATATTTAAAACAACCAAATAACACAACCAGTAAAAACAAACAAACAAACAAACAAAAATCAGAAATAAACCCCCTTTCAAACCCATTTAAAAACCAAAGTTAAAACCAAGAAGCATAAAAGGCATGCAGATGAAAGTCACAGATCAAACAGAACAGCCAAAGTATTATTACAAGAAAAACCCCAATGCAGGTACTGTATGGTGCATATAGTCAACATGTACATGGGCAGCTTCAGTTGCAACCATACAGATCCTACCATCTCAAAAGAACAGAGAAATCCTCTCTTTTTTCCAAATTAATTCCATTAAAACAATAAAGACAACACAGGTATCTTGCTGGTAACAAATGAGAAATTCCTTCACTTCCCAAGGTTACCCGTTTATACAGCTATCGCTGCTTAAAGTAGTCTACGGTTCAAATAATAAGATAAGTAAGGAACATGTTCCCAATTATTTCACAGCATTTGGGAGCTACGACCGAGACATGGACATCAGCAGTTCAAAAGCCAGTGCAGAATGTGACAAGTAAGCAAAGCACGCTGCAGACAAGGAACAGGCACTCTTCTCCCCCCATACCCAAATCGTAAATTCCTTTCATGTATCTGAATACAGTACTAGAGGTGTTATGTCTTGCATTTCTATTTCTATTTATACATGTTTATCCCACTTTATAAATAGATATCTTCAAAGCAACATATGACATAAAACCATAGAAGCCAGACTGCAGAGCCTAATACAATAAGAGTGTTCGTTGAAGAAGAACAACTATTTTCTATGGTATTTAGTTTACAATCAAAATTGATTTTTTAATGAACAGAATAAAAATACCTGGAAGCTCTAGCTGGGGGTTGACTACACTGTTTGCTTAATGACCTCTAGTTAGAATTCTATATTATAGAATACGCATTAAAGTTTATAAAAATCAAATCAAAAAGAAATAAACGCATTTTCACCTAGCCATCCGAATGACTTTGACCTTTTCCCAAGAAATGCTTCAAAATGAATTCTAGTGGCTCTTAAAAGCTTGCTACAAGTACAATGCAAACCTCAAGTTCTTTGCTGGTTTGAACTAAATAGGAGAAAGATTCCCAGCAGCCCGTCTATTCCCAGAGCATCCTCCTCTTCAGCCATACAAAGAGACCCCGGATGTTAAATGGAACTGGGTGGGGTGTGCAAGGAGGTAGTGTTTTCTGTCTCCCTTGCTCCATTTAACATCCTGGGTCACTCTGTGTGGCTGATATTTGGGCCAGCCCAACTGCTGGCTCGAATGGGGCAATGCCAAGCTGATTTCAGGTGACCTGAAAAGGCAGCAAACTCAAGCGGGCCCTTTTCTTGACTCTGTCCCTCTGCATTGTACCCAGTCCAGGTATGCCACAAATGCTCGCTTGCACTTTCAGGTGGATGTGGTGAAAGGGCAGGCTAGGTTATGGGTATCTATGTTTGGCTGTTGGTTAAGATTTTCCCTTCAAGTCTAGCTTCTCTAACTTGGGAGGGTGGATTCCAGTCTGTATGGAAGCCATCACTGATGGTGAATGTAACATTTTTAGACCTTTCTCTCCCTCCTACTTATTGTCTTAGGGATAGTAATAGGCTACTTCTATTCTTAAGCAGCAGATGTCGGGCATAAAGTGGAGGCTAATTTAAGTCAAGTGCCAAATCTTTCTTTTGCTGACAGTGGTAGATATATACTATCACCTGATGCAGATCTTATGCAACTAGAGGTTCCAAAACACAGAAGGACTTTTACCTTAAGTGTATTGTTGTATCTTTCCTTTGGCTATTTCAAAGGGAAGTTTCTGAATCTTTTTGGAATAGTTACGGTCTTGTGAATCTGGGCATGTTGAATATACCAAACATGCTCTTCTTCAGTATTTTATAAAGACATTTAAAATATTCTTATTTTCTACTACTCTAAAGGATGCCAGATCAGACAGGTCAACCCTATGAACATTTATTACTCTCAGACTATAATCTCTGCATAAATTGCTGCTTTGTGCAATAGCAGGTAAAATTCGTCAGGATTTGTCAGCCAGAAGATCATATAAGGACTATTCCCCTATTTTTACATATTATTGTTTAACATAACTTACAGTATGTTGTTATTATTTTATATACTATGTGGTATGCTTAATTATTTTTACAGTTTTAGTATTACTATTAATCAAAATTTCTGTATGTAGATCTTAGGGCTATAACACTGTACCATTGCATTGGAAATGCTAACTTCTAGGTAATTTTCTTATTTTATAACTCATACATTTGGTTGTTATTACTGGAATGGCTGTAATCCTGACTGCTTTTGTTATCTAATGCTGGTCTATGAGTGAAATTTTAAAAATGGAACTTGATTAAGTGAAATAGTCTGGATGTCTATTGTATTGTACATTGTAAATAGGATTAGACTGAAAATAGTGCACGCTTAGAATTGCAACCTAGGGCTCTTGCGGATGTGGGCAACAAAATTAGCTAAGGTAATTTTCATTTAGCCCTAAATGTACCTGAAAACAAAGGGCATAACCTGGTCAAGATTACACACTGAACTACATACTTAAATTACATACTGATATAAACAACTTAACTGGACTATGTGCACTATTATTGATTTTTTTAAAAAATGCAAGCTTGTATGGCCATTATTTCAGGTTGACTGAAATCCAGTTCTGTGGAAGAAGGCAGCAGTGATCCAAACCCTATAAATGTTGTGCCTTTATAATAGCAAATGAGTAAGAAAAAAACTTAATAGAAATGGTCAAAAGTTCAGAATTATATGTCAAGAGTAATGAACAGAAGAAACACAAAGGAGTGTTCCCAACCATCTCTTACCAGTTAAAGGGTGCATTAGCAAAACTCAGAATAAATGAAACCTTTGCATTATGATGGCCTTTAAAAACAAAACTAAGGTAAAGTAAAGCCAACTTGACCTTAAACAAAACTCTGTGCGTCTTTCTGCACAGGGCTTGTGATTGTAAATTAGTCCTAAAAATTATCCCAAATCACTTCACATTAGTCCTGAAATCCATCTGCTCCTGGAATCACAGGGGATCAATAGCAATTACTTACGAGTGTTTATGAATTAAAGTCTAGATGGAAAATATTGGAAAAGGCTTCGTTTTGGAAATGATTGCACAGATGCAGACAAAGCTTAAATAACAGGTAATGTTTCTTAATTAGACATGCTAATCCTTCTTTTTGAAAATCCAGACATGCACCCTGCACAGTCATGGTTAGTTCTTACAGCTTATCCCTAGCAATCTCCTTACCAACACAATCCAACTGTGTCATGACCTAAAGAGCTTCTAGGTAATAAATGAAAAATACATTCTTTTTCAGAGTCATACAGAGAGATTATTACAAAGCAAAGCATTCTATTTTGAATGGGGAAATATAACACAGTTAAAGCACATCAGAGTTGTTATTATTTTCAGTGTAAAATAGAAGACTCCCTCCCTGGTTCAGTTTTGTAAAAAAAAACTCAAGGTCATTTTGAAACATCTTTAGTAAAAGAAGGAAAGAGTAAATGTGGTTACCAATCTAGGTCTTATCTGGGTCACTTGTAGCATTCCTTGCTACCAGTAAGGACAGTGCTAGGTAGTTTTGGCACATTTATCAAGTATGTCTCAAGCACAATCAAAATCCAGTTGTATCCTGAGCATGCTCAATGCAAGCCAGTATCTCTCATTTAGAGGCTATTTTGCAAATCAATATATTGTGGCTTTTTTTTTTTTTGGTGCCTTCAAGTAAGTGTTGATTCCTGGTGACTGCCTGGACAAGTCCCTGCAGTTTTCTTGGCAAGTTTTTGGAAGTGGTTTGCTGTTTCCTCCTTCCTAGGGCTGAGATAGAGAGACCAAGGTCACCCAGCTGGCTTCATGCCTAAGGTGGGACCAGAACTTCTGGTCTCCTGGTTTCTAGCCTGATGCCTTAACCATTACACCAAACCGTCTCTCTATATTGTGGCCTAGATCCCAGCAGATAGGAGGTATGTGTAATTCAGGAACTGAATTACACTAAGGCTCCAATTGCTTTTTGATGCAGTCTTGCTTGCTTCTTGTATACTCAGATAGGCCAGAGGACCAGTTCTTGATTTCCTGGTTCTAGCATCCTGGCCTATGGTGTTTTTTAGGTAGCTGGGGGTGCTGGGGCCATAAGTTCTGAGCTCAGAGTCATGCTTTTATAAGGTCAAGCAATGTAACTCTGTGCAGCGTACATCAGAAGTAAACGATAACAACAGCAAATAAAGAAATAAATAAGAACACCCCAGGACATAAAATATGAAATTGCAGCCAAATAGGATAATTAATTAACCAAAAGCCCTGGAATGCTTAAGACAATAGGATGTTTCAGCTTCCTTAGTTCGTGTATTTTGGGAGGTAAGTAGAGGATGCCTGGTCAGTACTCAGCTGGACCCAAATACAGTGGAACCTCGGTTCACGAACTTAATTCATTCCGTGACTCTGGTTGCGACCCGAATTGGTTGCGACCCGAAGCAAATTTTCCCATAAGGTTCAATGTAATTACGGTTAATCCATTCTGGCGTGGAGGACAGGGAGGCGGCTATTGCTTGGAGGGAGAGTCCCCCTCCTTACGACCACATGTCAGGGGCGGAAAATGGCCGGGGACCACGTGTCAGGGGCGGAAAAATGGCCGCGGACCACGTGTCAGGGATGGAAAATGGCCGCGGACCACGTGACAGGGGCGGAAAAATGGCCGCGGACCACGTGTCACGGGCGGGAAAATGGCCGCGGACCGTGTCATGGGAGGGAAAATGGCCACAGATCCTGTTCGTGACTTGATCCGGTGTTCACGAACGGAGGCAAAATTTTGCGACCGGAGCTGTTCGTGACCCGAATTGGTCGTGAACAGAAGCGTTCGTGACCCGAGGCACTACTGTAGCTGGGGAAAAGCCAGGAGCCCTGAACAGCCATCCTCTACTTATGTCCCAAAATACAGTGGTACCTCGGGTTACGAACGCCTCTGTTAACAAACTTTTCGGGTTACGACCAGCTCTGGCCACAAAAATTTACCTCAGTTTGCGAACTCCGCCTCGGGGTATGAACAGGATACGTGGCCATTTTCCCTCCCATGACACGGTCCGCGGCCATTTTTCCGCCCCTGACACGTGGTCCGCGGTCATTTTCCGCCCCTGACATGTGGTCGTACGGAGGGGGACTCTCCCTCCAAGCAATAGCCGCCTCCCTGTCCTCCACGCCAGAACGGATTAACGGTAATTACATTGAACCTTATGGGGAAATTTCCTTCGGGTTGCGACCAATTCAGGGTGCGACCAGAGTCACGGAACAAATTAAGTTCGTAACCCAAGGTTCCACTGTACACGAACTAGGGAAGCTGAACCATT
Organism: Python bivittatus; assembly: GCF_059951505.1. Classification (NCBI taxonomy): domain Eukaryota; kingdom Metazoa; phylum Chordata; class Lepidosauria; order Squamata; family Pythonidae; genus Python; species Python bivittatus. The sequence goes on along the minus strand of NW_028277112.1, from coordinate 2,118,789 downwards.
CCATTGTCTCAAGCACTGGAATTATCACAACCAAAATATTGGGTTTCATACTCAGACCTTATGGCAACAGAACTCCGAACATTAATAAGCTACAGTCCATACCGGACAATGATGCTGCCCTTTCTCAGGCACTGGGTGGCAGGCCCATGCTTACATATGGACAACCAACTGAAGGATAGTTACACGGAAAAAAATCAAGCCCTATTTACTAACATCCCAGGCTATTGGACAGAACAATAACTTCCAGTTGAACCCATGAAGTGAGTCAACAGTGGAACCAATTATCTATGGAACTCTACATCATTGAATAAATGCAGCAGAGGTTGCAGGTTGGTTGGGGACATGTGAACCTGAATTCTTGCATTAAATTAAATGGCCCCTTCCAGGCTATGATTTATGAAAATACAACTAAGTCAACTGCTGATTCATGTACAATATGCTTATTCAAACAGTTTCCCTGGACTGGGAATAGCTTCAAAAATTAATTCCCATGAGTAATAACGCTCACTTTAAAATGATTAAATTCATGAGAAAGTATATGTGGTGGAAAGTTTTATAATTTGAAGCATGAACAAGCAGTAATAGATATGGGGTATTTTATTTAATGGGGAGGTAAAGTCCATGAAGAGTAGGTGGTTCATAAAACAATGTATGAAGTTCAGCTCCAAGGTACAAAAAAGCTTGTGGTCAATGTTCACTCTGTGACCTAACTATAGAAGTCCATGGGTTCCCCAGAGACTTATCCATTAGCGCTTTTCAGCTATTACTATTGGGGGGGGGGGGAGACCTGATACAGTATATGCAAACTTTATTTTTAAAATGTATTTTAAAATGATCCTTTAGCCACTTTTCAGTGACAAAGATATTAAAAACAATAAAATGAATCTGCAGTTAGAAAGTACAAAGAGAAGTAATTTAAACGATAGCAGTTACTGTGTGTAGGCTCTTTGGAGCATAAAATGAGAACCGTAAAGTGGGCTATGGCTTTTTACATAAGAAAAGTCATCCTGAAACCACATTTTGCTTTTCTATTACTAAATATGCTTCCAGTTTGCTTTATTTGCCCACAAGAGATTACTTACAAACGGGTCCACGCTGAATGGAGGAAAAGCTAGTAGACCCCAACTGATCCATCTGCTTTCCAAATGTTGCAGATGAAAAATTGCAAAAAAAGGGGGGGGAAACGGTGGTGTATCTCAGTCAACATACATTCATAGTATACTAGGGGCTTGCAAGGGGATAGGAAGTCAAAGGAAAAGGAGGAGGTAGGTAAATGCAACCTTTCTTTCTTGTTCTTCTACAACAGGATTCCTCAACCTCAGCAACTTTAAGATGGGTGGACTTCAACTCCCAGAATTCCCCAGCCAGCATGGGGAAGTCCACCCATCTTAAAGTTGCTGAGGTTGAGGAACCCTGTTCTACAATCCTTCCCTCCCTCCTCCCACTATGCAACACCAAAGGAATCAGGGTTTGGAGTTAGCTGTGTGCTGTTTTGCTGTCTTTTTGATAGCAAAAGAGACAGATTTCAGAAAAATGGGAAGAAACCGCTTTGTAGGAAAGAAAGATTTTCCACTCACAGTGTGCACACTTTCAATACTAGTCCCTGTCTCTCAGATAAAATATACCAGCCTTCCCCAGTCAGATACTTTGGGAATTGATGAAAGTTGTAATCCAATAGAACTGGAAGGAGCCGAATGAGAAAAAGGGACTTATACCACATTACTACCCATTTTTTCTTTTGTTCTGTTTAACATTTAGTGGCACCTGGAAACTACTAAACATCATCCATCTTTCCTAGATGTCTGCAGACCTTATGTAGAAGCTAATATGTTTAATAGCATGTATGTAACATTAGCTAATAGGTATACAGAAGATGACATATTTTCGCATACCCTCAGCATTGAGATCACTAGCTTGTCATTGGGTGGCACTGTTTCACTACTAATCTGATAGGTACTGGGCCACCAGATTTAATATTAGAAAAAAAGAAGACGGTGATAAAATAAGGAGGACATTCTCTTAACACAGAGTTTTTGTTCATCCCCAACATGAAAAGAAATTATCTCATTCTCCCATTGCCCCTCGCTTTTCCAATGAACTTCTATTAATTATAAAGTGATTTATTTCTATCTCCTTAACTATCTTAGAGATAATCATGTGCTTGAGATGACTGACGCATCTTACAGTTGCATTTGCTGAGTTGCTTTTCCCCACCTTCATCACACCGTTGAGCTGTATTTTCTGGGTCAGCATTTTGTGATAGTAAATTCCAGGGGCAGCCATGTGTAGTGTGAAGAAGTGCCTCCTTTTGTCTGTCATGAATTTCCCACAATTTAGCTTCATGGAATGCTATGCCTGCATTCTAGGGATAATAGTATGAGAGAGTTGTATAATATGCGTATTGTATCATATTATAATTCTGCCTCTAATTTAAACCTCCGTGGCTGTAAACTTCCTCATCACGGCTGTTATGGCTGCCCATTTTTGTGGAACATAATTACACCACAGAGCCATAGATTTTTTGTTTTTTCCCTTCCAGCATGTGCTTTTTAGAGACACTGTACAGATGGGGTAGTAAGGATAAATAATTCCCTGTCAGTATGTTATTCTTATATTAAAATGTTTGTTCTTCTGCCCTTCAAAAAGTCCAGGTCAGGGAAAATAATCCTTTCCCACCCATTAAAATAAACCATGTTGAACGTGGCACGCTTGGGGATACAAAAGGTCAAAAGATATCCTCCACTATAAGGCTAGATTTTCCAATCAGGAACCAGTACTGAATTCCCATCAAAGCCCTCTCCATTATATGTATCAAGATCCGAAATAACTTCCTTCAGTAGATAAACACAATTTACGGAGATAATGAGACACATAGAGTAAATGTTTTAGAAAAACTGCTTTCCTAATAGTCTCTCTTTGTTTAAGAAGAAGTGGGGTGGAAAAGAAAATTTAAAATTTGGTCTCTCTGCTCGAAGTCTATATCCCCATGATAAATGTTTTAGAAAGTGGTGCTAATATTCTGGAATTTTATCATGGTGTTTCATTCCCACAAGAAGAGGCCAGAAAAAGTGCTTGTGCCTGAAGGATAAGCGCTCACAACAGAAACTATAAATAGAGTGCCAGTTAAAAAGAAATTTTGTGGTGGAAAGGTTATAGTGTGCTGCCGGACTAAAATGCTGTCTCTTATGAAACCAACCTCATTGCTATTATTTTTGAAAAAACTCCAGACTCCAGACTGTTTGTGAAAAAGACAATGTTAAGCTGTTATATAGTACTGGAATGTTTTAACACTTCAACACTTTGGGTTGAAGCCAACAGGTTTAAAAATCCAGAAACTGTTTCCCATCTTTTACTGTAAACAAATACTGTGGAAGGTTTCATAGATAAAAGCTCAAAATAGAACAGTTTGGAAGATTCAGATTGGAAAGGAAGTATGATGCAAATGTTGAGGCAGCATAAGACCTAAGTGTGTGTATTTGTTTTGGATCAAATGGAAATATAAATCAAGGGGGACCATTTCTGGAAAAGCAAATGACACCTGTCAGGGGGCAGAGACCAAGATAATCTCGACAGCCCAAAAAAGTTTTTAAAATATAGAAAAATTCACGTGATTTTAACAAATAAACAGAATTTTAAGAATTAATATTAAAACAAGTTTTGAGTAATTCATACAGATGACCAAGTTTTGCAAATTTCCAAATACAGATGTTGAATCAATAAATGTGAACCAAATGTACACCTAGGGAATAAAATTGGAGGATAAAACTAAGTAACCAAGATTATATATACCAACAAACTATATTTATTGTTCATACTGTTCTATATACTGTTCTGGTAGCTTTTTTTCTTTTATTTCTGTTCTTCCTTCCCTCTTCATATTTTGCATTTTGCATTTTATTGTGCAATTCTACTGATTCCCATAAAAAGTGTGATTTGAAATAGGAGGGAACTCATAATAGTATAGGCAATTGGGGACTTCTTTAAAGACTCTGCTGCGTGTTAGATGACATCTGTGTTTCAGGGATGGCCTGAAAGTACACCAATCATTGTCAGAGCACAGTTTGCAAACCAGTAGTCTGAAATAGTAGTCCGTAGGGTTGGACCCAAACTAAATTAGTCATGCTTTAATGACATTGGTGATTAATGACTAACATTGGTCTGGATCCAATCCTACAGGGTGCTATTTCTGCTCTGTGTGGTTCATGAATTGTGCTCTGAAGACCTCCAGTGGTGCTCTTTCAGAAGGTCCCCAAAGCAATTTTATCATTAAAGAACTTACTGTACCATGTGTTGACTTCTATTAAGGCCTTGGTTATTTGTGTGGCTTTATCTGATAAACCATTCTATCTTTCCTGAGTTGCATTTGCAGCATGGGATTCGGTTACCAAGTTCTGACAGGGAACTCTCTTTCTAATGTTCTCCTATATAGGGATTCAGTTATCTGCAAAGAATAATCAAAGAAATACTTCAGCATAAATTAGTTTATAAGAATAACTCTCTCAGGGGATCTTATCACTCAAACAATATGCAACCTCAGAAATCTTATTCTTGCCTTATTTAACATTTGACTTGCTCATGTAAAAGGTTGAAGTAATTTGTTGACCGCATCAGGGGCAGCTTGGCTTTAGGTTTTGATGAGCCATGAGCCATCTCCATGGGTGAATACTGAGAGATCAGGTGCTTGGGAAGCAGGTGGTCCTCATTATAAACCCCCGAGTCTCTCTGTGACAGATCTCTGCTGGAGCCTGGGGAGAGTATGTACCAAAGTACCCAATCCTCAGCAACCACGTGGTTGGCCTGTAAGCATAGCCCAGAAGAAGGCTATGTCGGCTGTGTTTCTTTCCTCAGGTCATTGATGTGGCTGCTTTCAATATATTGAAAAGCTTCTCTCTTGTTAGGCTAGCCTTCCCTCACTGGGGTGCTCTACAAACATGGTGGATTTCACCTTCCATATATTCCAGAACATTTTTTGTCTTGGTGGTTGGGAAGTTGAAGTCCAATCACCCTGGAAGGCATCCATACTGGAAAAGGATACTTTAGGCTTCGTGCTCCCTTTACAGAAGCATAAATAAACAGGATCCAGCAAAACAGGCCTTTGCTATTTTGCTGCTTCATTTGTACATCGCTTGCTTATCCTTTGGGGGGTGATAAACACTTAGACCAACTTCATACATTGCCTTTCCCAGTTATCCCCATTTATGGTCTGTTGGTCCTAGCATTGGCACCTGAAGGCATGAAATGAAAAATGTGAATTTGTCTTCTCCTGAAATGTGGATAGAGATTTGACTGCAAAGCTTTCCAAAATTATTTAATAGAAATGTAAAACCAGATTTCTTGGAATAAATTGTCAGATCCCTGGCTACAATCACACTCCATTCTTACGTAATATAAATCAGTTTACTTATTTTCCTTTGGCCAGAATTAGATAGTGTGACCCGATACTATCGCGTATCACTCATATTTTGCTCTCAAATAAAAGAGGATTCACTCATTATTGCTCAGAATTCCACATCTACAATATTCCATGCAGTTATGCCAATTGGCAGAAATCAGATATCCACTGAATATATTACAGAGCTTGTCTAGAGCTTGACATGAAAATGTTCTGAGGTTTCAGGAACAGTTTAAAATATTTTGAAATTCTTAGAAAAAAGAAAAAACTAAGTGAATTCAGGAAGATCCCAGTGGCTCCCTAATAAGGCTTCAATTAAATGATAGGACTCATCCCCATGGCCTAGTTGCCTTGTCACCAGACGGTGCAGCAGTCATTTTTGGAGGGCAGAAACAAACAGTGTTAGTTTTTATTCACCTTTTTCCCATCACAGATTGGATCTCCAGGTGAATTTTCTTGCTGTGGTTTGAAAGTAATCTTTTCCTTTTCTCCTGAATTCTCCTGAAGTGATTTTGTCTGAATGCCCCCTCGACTGGGGTAATAACAGCCCTGATCTAATATGTTGCTGGAGGGAGTCGAAACAGGCAAGATGGCATCACACTTGAAGCTCTGCTTCACTTCTCTGTGCAATGACATCACATGAGCATGCAACCGGGGTGGGTGGGCTTTGATCACAATGCAGCAACTACCATCTTGCCTATTTTGATTTGGCCCTTCCCAAATGGATGCTGCTGCCTTTACCATAAGAACTAAAATGTGCATTTAGTAGCTAAGCGTTTTGCTTAGTATATAAGAATTTGCTGGCTCGAAACTCAGCAGAAATGCTGGTTACTTGAGATAACACTTTTATTCCATGTAACTGGAGAAATGATGAAATGTTGGACCCCTGCACTTAAAAAAAAGAAAGAAAGAAAGCTCTCAGAAGGCTAGAGAAAGTTAGGTTGGTAGAGGAACGAAATATTAATAATAAATCATCTCTGCTAGATTTTGAACCAGCAACATGGAAACAAAACAACTTGCCTTGATATCTCAGAAAGCTATCAATTAAAAAATTGCACAACCAAGTAATCTTTAGTAGGGATGGGCAAATCCATATTTTCAAATCTCAATTTCTCATTTATGTAAATAGGTCAATTTTTTAAAAAGATTGGAATAAAATTTCATGTGCTTTGGTGCATACTTCCCCAAATATGCATATTTGTTTGCAGTTTTACCTAATATATAAATTTTTGCAAACAGTTTTTCCAGCTGTAATGCATTAGCACATTTTTATGAAAACATTTTTGTATAGACGTCTCTTAATATATATCTACTTATTATTGACAAGTTACATCATGAAATTCAGAGAACTGTATATTTCAAATAAGTTTTGGTTCATGTTTTAGTTTGAAAATTCAAAATTAGATAAGTTCAGGTATGCACTTCCCATATCAACACACTGTTCAAAATTCACATTAGACTGTCTTTCTCAAACTAGTGCCTTCACATTTCTTAAACTTCAGTTCTCATAAACCTCAGTCAGCATAGCTAAAGGATTATAGAAGCTGAAATCCAATATATCTGGAAGGTACCAGACTGGTAGAGTTCTCTTGAGAGCAGGGGCTTCAAGAACAGAACTAGAAGTTACAGAAGCATCTAGATCAGTGTTGTCCAAACTTGGCCACTTTAAGCTGAGTGGACTTCAACTCCCAGAATTCCCTAGCCAGCCATGCTGGCTGGGGAACTCTGGGAGTTGAAGTCCACTCAACTTAAAGTGGCCAAGTTTGGACAACACTGATCTAGATAATAATGCTGCTCTTATACAATTACAACCTGAATCTTGAGGAACTTGGTGAAATAACAGTACATTTTTAAAAATCTAGAGTTAAGGTTAGTAGTGTGTGCAGAGACACACTTCTCAATGTTGTATCAGCTACTGCCATCAGAGGTTTAAATTCATTAAATTTCAATAGGTTTTCCAGTACTCTGTGCTATTTTGGGCTACGTTGCCTGGGTTATAGTTAAAGTATGTGCTACTTCTGTTGGCAAAAAGCATCTTGCATTAATATACAAACTTCTGGTGTTCAAGAATTCTTGCATTCATCTGGCAAAGCCATTAATCAAATCCAAACCTCCAGGTGAACTTCTCAACCGTTGGGTGGTGGATTGTTTTCAAATAAAACTAACCCTGTTACATTCTCAGGCAACAGGGCTGGCTGAAAACAGCCAGTTTTAAATAAATGAGGGATACATTCTTTCTTTGAAAAACACTATGAGATATTAACAATGGGCAGACAGAAGAAGAAAATACTGATCTCCTTTCATTTAGAATACTTTTGTAAACTATTCTTGCATAAGAATTGTAGTCCAATACATCTGGAAGGTTGGAGAAACCTCTCAAGTATCAAAAGAGCTTTTCTGCAACTTTTGTTTGTGAGTTTCAACTCCAGTTGGGGAATTGTTGCTAAATATTTTATATATTAGAGATCTAAAGAATGTGTGATTTGTACCATTACTTGCAGACATGAAAGCACTACAGGCAGGAGAAGGCCAAGTGCCACTGCTCTCAAGAAACTGTGATGATGCTGAAGAATTTAGACAAATGAGTACTGAGACCATTTTATACCAGGAGATCCATATTATGTGATGTGCCTGCATTGCAACAAAGATCTGAATATGGAGAAGGGAGAAATGATCAAAAAGATATTCTACTCATGAGATCAAGCATTTGAAATGACAGTAATACATTTGACCTGCTAGAACTCAGGAAACAAAGCAAAGTCCAGAGTTAGCAGGGCACCCATCATTTAATAATCACATAATCAGCCAAATCCTCACATTTTTCTTGCTCTGCATGGAGAAGCTGGTTTAAGCATGGGGTTTGTACAAAAGAACACGCATAGATACAGAGAAAGACTATTGTGACTTGCCCTGAAGCAATATCTAGTTGGAGCCTAAATCTTTGGTAGGGGTTTAAGCACCTAATGAAGAATTTAACTTCTAATTACTTTTTAAGATAATATGATTTGCATAGTTGCGTTTATGGTAAAAATTTCTCCAAATTGTCTTATGTATTTATGCCTATATATTCAGTAGGATTCTGGGCACAAAACTATATAAATCAGCCAAGCAGAAGGTCAGGACTGCATCTGATGCCTCTAAACCAGTAAAGTTTTTAAAAATCTAAAGGTGTATCATATCAGCAATATTAAAAGGAGAGAGTTAAGATTAGTACAACAGTTTTAAAGATGCATCAACTCCTTTATCAATCCCTTTGATACTTCTCATTTTGAAGGATTAACATGATGAGTTTTTGTCAGAACCAGCTGTCCATAGCTCTGCCTATGGGATGCTTGTACAAAAGGTACAAAATGGCTTGTGCATTAGGCAGTTGCACATATGCAGAATTCTCCCAGGACTGTTACTGTACTTTCCAATACTATACAATACAAGTAAAGAAAGAAAACAACACTTTTATATAAGGAGAACTTGCTGGGTCTAGTCCAAAACTCCTTCTAGCCCAGGAGGGCCCAGGAGGGGGAGTCAATGGCACTAGAATGACTGGGTGAGTGAAGTCCTGCTCCTTTGTACATGTGTGCAACTATGTAACAGACATTTAAAAGGGGTGGAGCTTTTATCACCTGGTCATGCTTGCCATGCTGACATTGTTGACCACCCCTATGGATGTCCTTGCTCCAGCCTATGACCTTGTTTCCACAGTGGCCACCTTCCTGCTGTTGTTCCCCATCAGCTGCTCTTCAAAGCCATACTGTCTGTAGAAGCTAGACCACATCAGATAGCTCTCCATTTCATCACATTATGATATTGTTTGTCCTCAAGAGTTTCAAATCTGCCAAGCTCTATCACCCTTCCAGATGAGAGTGCTTCACCGAGATGTTTGTTGATAGAAGTAAAAGTCTTCCCATTGTTCCACGTAACCACTATTAGTTATGCTCTGGTAGAGTTGCTCCAAACAGATTCCCTGCCCCCCACCACAACCTGTCTGACTCTTTTGTTACTATAAATACCAGTTATGAAGAACTACTGACCTATAGTCTCTTCCCATAACTGTATCATCATCATGGCTTTAGATGAGTTTTTTTTTTTTCCCTTTTCTGTGAGCTTAGTCTTCATAGAATTCCACTTCATGTCAAGGGTTATTTACTTCTTAGAAACATTTGCCTAAAGCAAGGACGGTTAATGTCTAATATTAGGATAGCTGGGAAGCAACTGGAAATAACATGAATGTGTTACCTTTGGCACCCTAAGAGGTTAAGGAAAAAATCTCATTGACCAATGCAATCATCTGCTTATATATAGAGGCAGGAAGAATTTCTCTGGGGTCAGTTTGGCTAATGATCCTTCCAGGCTCTTCTGTACTATATGAATAACACTCTTAGTAAAAGAAAAGTCCATAACAATACAGTGGTAAAGGAAATACAAATGTTCCCAACTGAGTACCACTTGGTCAACCACATCTTGGATAGCTGTGTTGGGAATATAACACCTCTTAAGAATATAGCTACTTTCAATTAATTTTTATACCAGGGAAGACTGGTCCTCCCAGTATTGCTTATCATGCTGGCTGATGCTGCTGGAAGTTGGTAGCTCAACAAGATCAGGAGAAACTCAAAAGTACTGGAAAGTTATACACATTACAATGCAGGAAAATTTGGAAATTAAATTTGAAATGAAATCATTTTTTAAATTAGCTATAATCCCAGAATATATCAACAAGAATGATCATAAATTACTGAGATACATGCTCACAACTGTGAGAATAAATTTTGCCCAGCATTGGAAGAAAGATACAAGTCTGACAATATCTGATTGGGAACTTCAACTTGGAAAATGTGCAGCAATGGCAAAATTAACCGCACGTATTCACAACAGAACTTTAACCAAATTCAAGCAAGAATATATTCCAATATATTACACAGCATGGCAAATATAAACACTTACAGTATGGCTTCTAAGGGAGCCTAAACACTTATAAACACCACAAATTGGTAGAGGCACAAAAAGTGGGAAGTTAGAAAGCAAATAGCTTTTTTTATTTTTTACTTTTTCTTTTTGTTGTTGTTGCTGTTTATTTTGTCTATTTTTTCTTTAATATGCACAAAGAATAAGAAGTAACACTATGTTATTTATTTTTTAATTTATTTAATGAGAACGTTCCTTGGTTATCATTTTTCACACACATGGTTATTCTCTTTGCAGTACAGTTGCAATGGGAATCTCATTTAATTTGTTCTGAGGGTTTGATAAGCAGGACCATGAGCACCTGCAACTACTGCTGAATGCACTGAGAAGATGCACTGAGCATACCTGTGATGATTTGAATAGTCCACGTAGTCAGTTAACTGATTTAGATCACTGAACAATCAAAAACAACAGTGTGTCTAGAATTATTGCTTTGCAATTAGTTTTGTATTATTCTATATAAACTCTAAGTAATATACTTTCCAATCTATGTTGGCAGAATATTTGTTGGCAGAATATTCATTTAAAAAACTAATCATCAGCCTGAACGCAATTGTTCACAGTATTTATTAAAGAGCTTGGAAAAACAAGGGAATTTAACTGCTAAATCAGACACTGATCATCACCTTTACTTCTGCATTATAAATTTAAAATTAAAATTAAGCCAGAGAAGTGGTGTTAAATTCTAGGTTTTAAATCAAACGTCTGCCAGTTTCTTCCTCATGAAAAGTGTATAGTAGCATTATTAGAATCTATTCCTATTATTTTATATTCAGTTGTCAAGGACAGTACCCATCTACACAGAAATATGAAACACTGACCTCAGTTGTCAGGATATGGTGAGGATAAGCTTAAATGGAAAGCTAAAAGTTGTTTTATACCATGTTATATTCAAGCTTTTGGAAATCAATAAATAAGAATTATTAGAAATCTGCATCTATGGAAGAAATTGAATAAGTATTGTACAGTGGACTCCAATATTTCCATCCTTTGGCTCTTGTTGTTTTCCATCAGCACAATTGTAGAAAATCAAAATATACAAGCAAACCAATATTCATGTAATATTCATATAATATTTTACAAAGTAACTTAAGGATTTCCATATGGCTTCTCAGTAATATATGCATTACAGTGCTACACTTTTATAGAAAAGGCTCTGTCAAACAAATATGGAACAAAGATCTTCCAAACTTGCTAATTAGAGAAGATAAATGTGGGAGAAAGAGCTGGCATGAGAAAACTATATATACAAGGAGGTTGGAACTCGCAGTAGCATTGTACCTAGCAACCACCAATTTCACAAACTGAGGAATAAAAAAGTAAATGCCAAATCAATACTGTACAGTTCCCCATTGATTATAACCTATCCTTAAGGAGACATCTTAGAATTTCCATAGGATGACTATGTATCATATTTTACATAATTGCTGTCTATTTGAAGGACTACCAAATGACAGTTCAATAGTTCAAGATGCAAAAAAGGTTTAAAGAACTGCCCAATAAATCTAAAGTTAATTGTAAGAGCTCAAAGTTCTGGAAGCTGCCCATTAAACACATGGGCTAAAGCTACCAGGTTCCCTTATCATAATGGTGATAGCATAGACTCAAATTGTGGAGTCCTCGGTGCTCTCTGAGCTTAGTTGTTTGCTTGCATACATTTTATTACCCGACTAGGTAACATCATCAGTGCTAGTGAGTGTGGGGTTTGCTCCCTGTTTATATACAGCAGCTTGTCCAACTTGCCCTGGCAGGGAAAGCTACTGTATATAAACAGAGAGCAAACCCCACATTCACTAGCACTGATGATGTTACCTAGTTGGGTAATAAACATACACAAGCAAACAATCAAGCTCAGAGAGCATCAAGGACTCCACACTTCAACCCTGAGCTACACATATTCTCTTCTATTACACAGACTCAAACTGAAAGCCAAAAATCAAACCAAAGTATTTGCCTTGGTCTTCTAAAAAGTAACTGCAGTTTTGGGAGTAGAGCTTTCCTTTATGCCAATTTTTGAGCATCCACAAGAGGCCAATTCACCCGTTTATTTAAGCAGCTAATTAAATGCTAATTTAGAAATAAATCAATGGGTGAAAGCATGGAAACAGTGCAGATCTGGCTCTTCAGAACAAAGGTGAACACTATGGTAGCTGGTTCCTAAACCTGTTTCTTAGTGAGGGATTACCTGGAACTACTACACAAGTCCCTGGATGTATCTGGATGCTGTAACAATGGGAATAAGCAGGGTTCTTCTGTTAGCCATAACAGGTACCAAACAGAAATCAGCCCATAAGGTTCAATGTCCATTATGAATAAAGTCAGGGATGTTATATCACTGCTGTTGGTCCAACTATTTCTTTTTATTTCTCTATATAAGTTCATTTATTCTTACAAACTAGATATTGCAATTTTAAGGAAAGAAACATTGTACTAAAACAAACTTGAAACAATATAGAAAAATAGACAGTAGTGAATATGCACACACACACACCCGTACACACAATCATACATATACAATTCAAGTAATAAAGTAGGGGTGGACAGCCAACATATCTCAGATAACCAAACAGATCTAAAATATAATATGGATATTAATAGAGGAGAATATGGGTTGAAGGTTGAATTGTAGAGTCCTTGGGGTTCTCTGAGCTTGGTTGTTTTCTTGCAGATGTTTCATTACCAACTAGGTAACATCTTCAGTGCTAGGAGGGAGTGGGGTTTGCTCTCTGTTTATATATAGTAGCTTGCCCTGTCGGCATTGATGGGGTGTTGTTTTCTCCTTGGTAGTTCTTTGAATAGACTATTGTTTACTGCTTGATTGTTTGTCTGGCGTTAATCCTGCTGTTAATCCCTGCTTATCTGGGGGTTGATTGCTGGTGAGGAGATGTTCATCAAGAGAATAGTGTAGGTAGTGTATAGATTATATGTCAAATTTAAATTCTAAAACCCAAATTTTAGATGTGGCACAATTTCATGTGTAGATTTGGCTTCCAAATAAACTTGGATTGTACATCAGATTTATTTCTTAAATATGCAGTTATTCTAGACATT